>NW_005054532.1:80224-94904 GCF_000277835.1 Geospiza fortis | reverse complement strand
AAAAAAAAAAGAAAAAAGAAAAAAACACTATGGTGATGGATGAGGTGAATTTTCTTCCTACAAGATCCTGCATGGGAATTGATTTTCTGTTCTACTCCTTCACAGTACTGTTTGGTGACAATTTTTGTGCCATCTGCCTTCCTGGGTCCTTTGTTTATGTAGGGGTTCCCTGTTACTGCAAGAAGGCAAATGTTTGAATTATGAGGTGCCACATTCTCCTTCTCTGTGGAGCCCCTGGGGTTTCCTTTCAGCTCAGGGATCAACTGCCCTGAAATGCATTAATGTGACACTGCAGGACTATCAGAATTCCTTTGGGATTGCCCTTTCCTGGAGGTCATGTTTGCAGCTCACAGTATGAGGTTACAGCAGCAGCATTGTCACTCATGCCATGCAATCATGTGATACCTCATCCAGTTAGAAAATGGAAAAAGTGCTCACAAAATCAGAAGTTGCAAAGGTTTTTCCTTTTTTAAACATATAAAAACTTCATCTTAAGCTTTGTTGACTGCTTGAAAACACTCTCAAAGGGACAACTGGAAGGGATCTGGGCCATCTGTATTTACTCTGCATCATCACTACTTCTAGGCCTGGCCTTATTCCAATTGGAATTCCCTCTTTAATCCAAATTTACAAGATAAAAAAAAATGCTGGAGCCACTCTTTAAACTGCGTATTCTGCATATTGTTTTCACAAGATGACGTTTTGGAGAGGTCTATCTAGAGTTAAAAGTGAGTAAGCCAATTTCCACTGCCTGAAAGGTATTTTTATTCTCAGTCCAGTCTCGTTGAGCTCTATTCCCCAGAAAGAATCAAGCCATTTAAAATGAACAAGTTTTTGCCTTACCTTCAACTTTTGATAATGAGGAAGGCTGCTGCAATGGGTCTTTTTTGCAACATCTTCATTTGTGTAGAACAGGGAACACAATTTGCAATAAAACCCTGTTTTGGGTACCACATAATTCACACCTAGAGGAGTAAACACCACAAAATAAACTAAGAGATCTACTCTACATCATTTCTTTTAATGTCATATGTCATTTCACCTAAATCTTAAAACCATAATTCACTTTACATTAAAAGCTGCTTTATCTTTAAAAGTCTCTGTTTTAGTTTAGTCAAGGAGGGGCCTAGTAGTAACTAAATATGTGCAGGTTTTTTTTTTTTTTTAATTTAATAATCAACCTTTTGAATTAAGGGTCCATTTTATTAGGTCCTTCAAGAACTCACAACATTTTGTGATCAGTTTTGGAGTACTTAATATGACTCTGAACTATTACCACTGTTGTGCTTTGTGCTAGCAATTGAATTTGTGTTGCTAAAAGATACCTCTGTCAATTTCTGCCTAAGGAAGGGGTTATGAAAAACTCTATGAAAAGAAAGAAAAAAGGAAGAAAATACTGGGTTTAGGGCAGGAGTGAAGAAGGGGGAGGAGGGGAAATCCCTAAAATGAAAGGCTATGGGGCAATGTATTGCCAAAAACAAAAGTCAGATGAAATGAGAAATGCTACTGCGATGCACAGAGACATTTTGGAAAAGAAATGGAAACAGCCTTACCAACAGGAATGTTTGGCTGGTATGGCCCAATCCTAAATTCATCTGGGACAAGAGGTTTCTCCAGAACACTCTTTGTTTCCTGCTCGCCCTGGGGGTCTGTGTTTTCCTGGGTGCTTTTCTCAGTATCCTGTGCTGTCGTAGCATCAGAAGCTTCAACATTTTCAGCCTTGGCATTCTCTTCGCTTTTCGTTCCGTTTTCTAACGTTTCACTCTCCTGCTCTGGCTCCTCAATCTTGTCCACCTTGATCTCTGCCAGGCTGTCCTCACTCTTGCCCGCAGCCTTGGCTGCCAGGCCGGACTTGCGCAGCTTCTGGTGGTCGGAGTCCTCCTCGTCGCCCACCTCGTCCAGGGTGACAAAGCCCTCCATGCTGCGCGGGAAGCCGCCCACGTAGCGCTGCGGGGACAAGGGGCCGTGTCAGCTCAGCCTGAGTGCTCCCCTCAAACCCCTGAGCTTCACAGCACAAATACATTCTCAAACTCCTTCTATGAGAGCTGCCTCGCTCACTCACACTGTTACTCAAGGTTTAACCAGCTCTTTTTGTACCCCACTGCCCCCAGAATCAAGGATTCCCTTTCACAATGATTTTGTTTTTGCATCAGGAGTGGCCACTGTTTCACCACAGCAGCATAATTTCAACTTAAGAACAGAGCCAAAACCACCTAAATTCTCAAGATGAAAGTTCTTTTAACATGAGTACTTTAAATGAAAGTAATTTTGGAGTGCACAAATTTTGTTTCTATTTGAGAATCCCATAAGATCCTTGAATTCATGGCCTGAACAGAAGGCGAAACCTTACCAGAACAATTCTATCCCCATTAATGGTATGAAAGTTCATAAAAAAGAACTAAAAACTCTTTTCAACCAGTAGAAAGCTTGGAACATCCCCATTAAAACAACCACTAAAGCACAAACAAAACCAAACAAAACCCAACCCAAAGCCACCAACCACCCAAACTGTGAAGGCCTCTGAAGATCCAGGTTGCATTAGAAGAGGGACTGTCTAAATTTGGCATTTTTGGAAATGCTCCTGCTGATATGGAGATATCACTATTCCATATACTTAACAGCAACTGAGAGCAGGACTGAGGCAGCATCAGCTTTGTGAATGTGGGTCTTCAAAGAATGAAGTCTGGCTCTGAAGCAGTTTATCACAGCCAGTGCCCACATACCAATAATGAACACTAAGAAAACTGGGAAATGCCATTTGCATGGCCAGTATCCATCTCAGCACCATTAACCAGGTTCCTGACAAGGACCCCCCAAAACTCAGATCCATGCACATCTCATTCACTAATTAGGAACATGCTTTTCTTGCAAAACAACATTCCAAGTCAACAAATTATTACAACTTTGCACACTACTCCACAGAACTGAGTGTGATTAACAAAGCATGTAGGACATAAAAACCACAAGAGTGTGGGATGATGTGATGAGGAAAAGGGAATTCACAACAAGTAGCTTGTGACTGGAAACATCCTGAAAACATTTCTTGTCTTTCTCCAGTGGGAAAGGGGCCCTGGCTAACTGCAGATGGCCCTACCTGCCCCTCAGTTTAAGGTGTGTAACTGTACATCCAATTCTGTCCAAGCCTAGATTAGCCTCAAGCCCCCAGTCCGTTATTTTTTGAACATTATTTCTGGCTCACGGGTAACTACAGACAGTTTGCTGAGAAACTGCTTGGGAGAACACAGTTCCTGGCTAAGTATTAATCAAAAAAAAGGTGAAAAGCAAGCAAATCCCCAGCAAGCAACAAGGGTAGAAGCCCCAAAATTAAAGCTTCTGTCAAAACAGAATCAGGGATTTATAACTGAATCCATGCGCAAGTTACACCCAGTGAGATCTTCCATTTTCTTCACAGGAGCTTTAACACCTGTTCCCCTCCAGACAGGTGTTTTAAAGACCCACAGAGGAAGGTCTGCACCAGAATGTACGTGGTGTGCTACCTAAGTTAGACTGGGCTTCCCCCACTCAGCAGCTCACTGTGTGAGTTACCTTTTTAAGCTTTTTCTTGGCTGCTGGAGTGGCTGCAACATTTCCCTCAGTTTTTACAGTCGCATCATCAGGTGTGTCCTTTTTTTCCTCAGGAGCCACATCAGCTAAATTGGCAACATCTGCATCCTCTCCTGCTGAGCTGCCACTTTCTAACAGTGCAGCTGCCTCCTCCTCATCCACCAGCAGCTCATCTTCAGACTCCAGGAGTAAACTGGGCTCATCTTGCTCTGTCTGTTCCCCACTTTTGGCACCTGAAGGCTCAGCAGCATCCTCCTGTTTCTCCTCTTTCGCTTTTTCTTCTGTATTGCCACTTTCAGGTTTCTGAGCAGGTTCTGTTTTAGACTTCTTATCACTGGGAGAATCTTTGCTGTCTGGGGAGTATGTTCTCTTTCTGTAAAGAACAAAGAACATTGCTGCTTGTAAACCTGGAGAGAGCCCAGAAATTACTAAAAAAAAAGATCTTATTTCTTTAGACAAGCCTGGAAACGACTGTGTTGCAGTTCAGAAAATGGGAAGCTGAGGGAAACCCTGAAGGACATCATTCTTCAAACATACAAAAGGCTGCTCCAAGGAGAAATTATCCTTACAAGACAGGACAACTGCTTGTGGGTTTAAATTGCAGGAAGGCAAGGCTAATTAGGGACTGCAAAGGATTTCCTGAGGAGCCCGAAGAGGCTGTGAAATCTCCATCATTAGAGGAAGAGGGTGGGAAGCACACTTGAAACAGTTAATCTCTGGGCACAACCTCCAGCCATTTGATCTCAAAGCTTGCCTGACTCTTTTGTATTGTTTCTATACTCTGAGTAAGGTATTTTCATATTTCCTTTAAACAACATCATGCTTTAACAATAGGAAATTACCTGGTTTTATCCTTTTTCAGCAGTTCAACTCCTTTGTTTGGAATCTAAAATAAAATTTAAGAAATCTGTGAGTCACAGCAGACTATGACTTACACAACTGCTGCAGCATTAATTCAGACCAGAATCCAATCCAGACAAGTGCTTCCAGCTACATTAACCCCCAGGAACTCTGTCCATGCCACCCACCAACTGATCAGTAAACCTAGAAATCCCCTGCCTTAATTCACAGTAATTATTCAATACAAAACAAATGAGACATCCTGCTCCAGAAAATTCACATACAATTCCTGGCTTGTTTATGAACCAACAGCATGTAGTGTAGGCAGTGGCACAGATCAGTCCTAAGCTGTACTTTTCTCCATCATTAGTGGAAACCTTTAGCAGACTCCCATCACTTCACTTGTTTATGAATTACTGAACAGGAAATGTCAGTTGTAGGCAGTAAAAAGGAAACCTATTAAAATTGCCACTAAGTGCTCATTTTGCTGCACTACCATGTGCATCAGTAAGATTTCTTCAAGTTCCATAACAAAGCTGATGTTTCTAGGAGATAGCCTGACAGTTCAGATTTCTCCTACTTTCATTATCACAGGACTTGATTATTATCACAGAATATTCTGAGTTGGAAGGCACCCATAGGGATCATCAAGTCCAGCTCTTCAGTGAATGGCCCAAAAGGGTTGAACCCACAACCCTGGCATTATCAGCACCATGCTCTGCCCAGCTGACCTCCTCTCAGTTTTCTACCTACTGTCACAGTCTGATGAAGAACCACCTATAACTGCATGAATATTACCCTGGTGTTATGTATAAAACCCTTCAGTCAACCTTTCCCTCCTTCATATCAGCTGCACAGGCAGAAATGCAGTTCTAATACATTTTAAGTTTTCACAAACCTTCTTCATTTTCAAAGATAAAGGGGAAAGAAAAAGGATCCCACATTAGAGAATGTTCTAAATGAAGTAATTTTAATTAAAACCTGCATAATTTACTCTAAAATCTGAATTATAGTAACTGGGTTTAATCTGAAAGGAATATCCTTTAACTTGTCTCATAACACCACACTTGTGCCAAGTAACTGCACTTGAGGAGCCAGAAAATATCACAGCCAACTGTTCAATTTTACATGCAACACTGAGTTTTCAACAAGCAATGGCTGTCATTTACTTTCCTTTATATCTTCAACTACAATTAAAAAAGTCCTTACCCTTAACACCAGTTTCTTGTACTTTTCAGATAAATCCACTTTCACACATCTGCCTTGGAACCAAAGTGCTTTGTTGGCACAATGCTCAACCATGGCCAAAGCATCTTCTCTGGTCTCCATCTCAATGAAGGCCTGAAAAGATTAAAACACATATTAAAAAGGACTCTGAAACAAACAACACTTTTCCAGGCAGCGATTTAACTTAAAGCACAGCATTTCCAAATACTGAAACAAAACCACGAGGTTCAACTACATCCATCCTCACCAAACACTTTAACATTTGCCCAAGTGCTCTACAAACCCCAGCTTCTCCATTCAGAACATCTGTCCCAGAAACAGTTCTGAAATTAAACAGGCATTCAAATAATCTGCCAAAAAAGTCACCATAAAGTAAAATATGATTTAAAAAAAATGTATCAGACAATGAAACTCTTATTTAGTGCTTATGTACCTGGGAATTTCAGGGTAGCTGTGAGACTACCTCAGTATTTTATTTTTGGTTTTTGAGAGAAGGCTGAAACAGAAAGGCAGCAACTGCTGTTCCTCCAGCTTTGTGAGATCTCATGAGGCTGCTGAATGAGCTTTAAACAAACACATCTGGGTTGGAATATCCTCGCCAAAAAACTGAAAGCTGTTTCAGCAGCCAACTTAGACAGCAAAGGGATTTTGTTTTTCCAGTGAAATAAGGTCAGGGAGGACTTCCTAGAGGTCACACAATAGTTTAGTAATTTTTCACTTCTCAAGTGTGGCATTAGGGGATTCAGGCACCCATCTATATGTAAGAGCAATAGAACTTTCTTTTTTACTCAAGAGAGCAATGAACTGGGACAGTAAAGCTTAAAAAAATTAGAGCTAAATACTTTAAACTCCTGTATATTTATAGAAATCCTGTCCATGCACATCCAAAGCATTTCACTATACACATGCAATGGTCTATCTTCAAACCTTACTCTTCCAAGCTAGGAAAGCACAGTAGGACTGCTTTTGTTTAGTTTTAAAGAATGAAAAATAAAGGGTAAATAAAAGAAACATGTAACAGTGGAATATATTTATGTTTCATAGGTAATGGTTTTTCAGCCCTAAGAAAACAATCCCAAGGCTCCATGCAGGAATCTGCATAACCCAATAAGTAAATCTCCATGCTGAAATATTTTTTTTCTGTTTTTAAAGCAGCTCATATTCCAGGGACATCTCACAGGAAGCTCCAAAGCAAACCCCTGACCTAGACAGACCCTGGGTCATTTCCAAACCTATGCCAGAGCACAAAGTGCACACATGCCCCAATGAAAGTGTAATTTCTTCCCAGTTAACCCTCCCTGCAAGGCCTGCCCCAGGGTTCCCCTGCAGTCACCTGGCTTTTCATTCTCATGAGGATGTAGTTCTTGATCTTCCCATAGGGCTCGGCCAGCTTGAGCACGGCGTTGTCAGAGTAGCCCGAGTGGGGCAAGTTGCTCAGGTGGATCACACGGCCGAGTTCTGGTTTTGGTGGCTCAGTCTTTTGGTCAGGTTTACCCTCAGGTTTCTAAGATTAAAAGGGAAAGACATTTTTTTAAGACCTATGTAAAAAATATACATTAGTGACTGTTCCTTGATTAATCTGATGCACTGAGAAGTACAGAAATTAGGAATAACTAAAATGCAGCAGCCTCATGACACTGCCCCAGATTAAAATAAGGCAATGCTAAAAAAAGCAGAAGCGTTTTACCTTTATTCTCTTGTATTTCTGTGACAAGTGGACTCTGACTGGTTTACCAAACACCAGGGCAGGTGTTGTTGAATAATATTCCACTGCAGCCTGGGCATCTTCAGTGGTTGACATTTCAATAAACGCCTGAAATCATACAAAATCAAATTAAGTGCTGCTCTTTCAGGAATCTAATTTTGTTTCACATTTTCAAGCTCTTCCATGCTTCCTTTTAAAAATAACTTCATCAGAAATGAAAACTGCTTTTTGGTTACAACGTGAACTGACCTGCAGAACTTGGCAGACACTTTATTTAGGTGCACAAACAGAACTATTTTGTTTGTTTACATTCCACCTAGATTTGGATTCAAAACATTCAATTGCTTCCTGCTTTTTCCACTTCTACGGTATTGCTTTTTTTCACACTTCAAAATAAGACACATTCCATAATACAAACTAAGATCTAATAAGTTTTCAGATAGTTTTCAAACAAGAGCAGAATGTAGTGTTGTTGAGAAAGCAATGAACAACCAACCAGGAGGATTTTCCAATATATAAGTGAAAATGCAGTAATGAGCATTTCTGGAAACACACTCCTCCTTTCCTTTCCCACATGCCCCTGATGACAGATGTGGCATCTCAGTGGGTGGCTGAGCAACTCCTTTTCCAAAAACAAAGCTCAGACAGTGACAGGAAGCCCAGCAGACACACCAGCCAGCCCTACCAGGAGTGCCCTGGGACCCAACCTTACCTCATTGATTTTGTTTAGAATCAGGTGATTTGTGATTATCCCAAAGGGTTCAACGAGCTGCAGCAGCTGATATCTCAGGTTCTTTCCCCTCTGGAAATCCATGATGTGCACAACTCTGCTTGTTTCCTGTTGAACACAAAGCATGTGCACACAGCATGAGAAAATCTGAGTACCAGCAAACCTAAATTCTGCTAAGGCTCTGCTCTACTGGTCTAACTGTCTAAATTTTTAAAAACTATTTTTATCTATCTTCACTCGTGACCAAAAGATGCATCCAGAAAGGCACAGAATTTCTATGGATTTCCAGAGTAAGATGCCTGCCATGCCAAAGCTGCCTTTCCTTAAGTTCACTTCCCACAGCTTCATCATGAAGAGAACCTCTAAAGAAGTTCTGTACAGTTTTGGAATAAATGTTTTGTAGAGTACTCAACACAACAAATTCCCAATCTCATGCCATTGTTTCAGTACTTCCACACAAATTTTAAAATCTCAATTCTAAAGACAATCAATAAATTAAACAAACAAAATCCACACCTTAAGCAAACACAGAAAAATTATACAACAAAAATGTGAGTTAAAAAAAGAAAGAATTTCAATACTAACCACTCTGCCCTTCTGCATGTGTCTGGGTCCTTGCATATTTCCATTTCCAGCTCCTTTAAGAAATTAAATGAATGAACAAGCTTAGCTCAACCTGTAAGACTGGGATTAACATGTCTCATCACGAGTTCTTAAAAGATATGTCACTTGTAATACCAGAGTGAGATCAAGTTCTAAAAACTAATTATTTCATTGCCCTCTAAAAAGGCTTTTTATTTATTTCAGAGCTCTTGTAACTTGAGGTCCTAATTCCTGCTCCTTCTCTTCATTCTAACATTAGAGAAAGAGCTACATTTATTGCTGTTCAGGAACAGCAGAGAATAAGTACAGCCCATTGGAAAAAAAAATCTCCTGTTTAAGTAAGACTTGCCAGAGGAAAACTTCTCTGTACACAAAGGATGTGAGATTTCTTTATCTAAGACACTCCTTATACAATTGAGGATTTAGGCTGTAAAACATCACCAATTCAATCACAATATCCATTAAAAAAATAAAAAAAACCACCAAACAAAACTCCCTTTCAAATAGTTTGGCCTACAGTTAAATCTGAGATATTTTGAAAAATTAATGATGTTATTTTAATGTAATAAAGTATGAATACATCTGTAATTAAAAAAGTCTAATATTTGTAAGTAAACATAGTAATGTGCAATATTTGTAAAAAAATGTGTAAAAAAAGTGTAATATTTGTATGTAAACAAGTAAAATATTTGTACTCTGTCAGGATATCCAGGTAAATTAATTAGTTTTGCTCTTTTAGTTATTTGAACTACCAAAAAGGTAGGAAGAGCATCAGGCAAGAATCTGATTCTTAGCCTCCTTTCCTGAGAGGAAGAGGCTTGCATCATCCATCTTCCCACTTCTCACTTCTATTCCAATTTATTTCTCATGTTCACTTGAAAATAGGGGGAAAAAACACTTAGGACAGTGAATTCTTACCAGAAAACTGCACCAACATGTAGCTACTCAGAAGACAGACAGAAAAATCTCCTACATAGGAAAAAAAATCCAAGTGCTCAACACATGTAGATTAATCTCAGTTAAAAATCACCAGCCATAGGGAGTTGGCAAAAAGGTGAAGTGTGGGAACACAGTACCAGTCTTTAGTCCCACCATAGCCAAAGTATTTTAGCTCTAGTGCTGAGAAAAATATTTCCCTTTGTTGTTTTAGAACACCAGTGACAAATTAAAACAAGAGTTAAAAAAAAAACCAAAAACCCAAAAAACCTAGCTAGAAATTAAGCCTGGTGAAAGTAGGTGCCTGCTGAGGTTACCTCTGGGCCCAACAGGGGGTCCTCCAAGGTGGAATGGAGGTGGTGGTGGTCCCAAAATTCCCGGTGCAGGGTTTGTAGATTGCTGCAACATAAAGGGATCACCCCTAGAAAGAGGAGAAAACACATTGTCATTTTAAACCAAGAAACCGTGAAGCTTTCATTCACAAAACACCCTCATTTCTGCAGAGCTTCTATGCACACAACTCAGCCTACTTTTACTGCTGCCCTTCAGCTGGACAACAAAGGGAGGAATCCATTTGAACCAAATGAAATGTGTTGTTTCACATAAAATGTTAGGAACTCCCTCTGCTTCAAATAAACAATTATAAATACTTCAAAATTAATTACTACTTACATTCCATGTCCTGAATCACTGTCAGGATTCCATTCTGGGTATCTTAAAAGAAACAAAATTAAAAGAAAATGTAAGAAACATGCAATCTCCTCTTGCTGTGTAAGACAAGCAGCGATACCTGGAGGTGTAAGGCAGCTGCAGCACAGGCAACACTCCAGGCCCACTGCCAGAGCCATGAGCAGCCCTGACAGAAATGCTGCTCCTCAGGACAAACTCCCTACTCTGTTTGCAGAACTGCTGGTTTTACAACAAAAATGTACAAGTGGTATCAACAACTACAATTACAACAGAGTCTCAACTGCTAAGTTCCAGCTGTTACATATACATCAGTAGGATTCCAAAGCTATGAACCAGGATCCCTTTTTGTCCTGAAGATGCTCCAAGTTGCTTTTATCCCCTAGAAGGCACAGTAAGTTTTCTAAACTTGCTTTGTGCAACACTTATTTATAATCAGGGAACATCTTGAGCTGGAAAGGACCCACAAGGATCATCCAGCCCAGCTCCGGGCCCTGCACAGGACAGCCAGGAATGGCAGGCTGAGCCCTCCTCCCCAGTTACTGTACTTCCCGTTCATACATTTCGAGCAGCAGCTGACAGCGGCGGCTGTGAGTCGCTCCATTGATGTGATGGTTCCACTCCTGCAGCAAAGTAAACAAGGCACAATTAGCAGCCACACATGGCAGTCCTGCCCACAAAGTCATGGCCTACAGCAGTGTCTTCTCTGCTAAGCTGCAGTTTTGCAGATCAACAGAGAATGGATTCTGTGGGTGGTGCTTTGAGGAGACACTGACACTGGACCTACCTCTTCTCTGCTAACCTGGCTGAAAGGGTGTCTGATGGCAACAGGGCTGCTCCTGCCTCAGAGTGCAAAGCTCCCTGGAAAACTCCAGCCCTGGCACACAGGGCCATGGCAGCCTTTGGAACTGAAGGCTGTTTGTATCTCTTCAGGCATTGCAGAATTTCCTCTACTCTGCTTCATTCCTCAGATTTCTACAGATTAATATGAAGTAAGACTCCAATTTTTAGAACCATAAAGAGGCCAAGAAATTGCACGGAATTCAGAAAGGAAAGACTAAAAGAAACCTAAGTGCATAGCTAGGACAACCTACAAATATATAGGTGAAATACAAAATATATGACTACTCGAGGGAAATAATAAAGGAAAAAAGCAGATCTAAACCAAGATGGTACAAAGGAGAAGTAATGAAATTGAACCATATCATCCAGGTAAAACTCCTCCTGGTTCTGGTTGAAGCACTAGAAAGGAATGAGGGATTTCTACTTTTGCTCTGCAGACCATTTTAACTATAAAGGAAGTTACTTATTTTAGTGCCTGATCTCTGTATCTTTATACTCTTACAATTAAGAGCACAAATCTGTGCTTTATTCACATTTGTGAAGTGACAGAAGCTCTGGAGTTTCCCTCCTGCACATCTGGGAGCCACAGCCTGACCTTCACTCTGCTGCTCCTCAGGGAAGAAAAGGACCAGCAGAGATAAACAGGGGAGAGAGTCATTCAAGAACCTTGAGGCTGAAGGTTTTCTCCAACTGAAGGTTTTTTCTTATCAGCCACATTTTCAACTATGAACACAAAGTGCTCTGGCAACTGCTTTATGTGGCTCTTCTTTAATGTCTGCTTCTGCTCAGCACCCACAAAGGATTTTTGCCTAATCCCTTATCTTTCCAGATTTTTGGTCTCTGCCACACTACAGCAGTCCTGGATACAATGAGACATTCCCAAGGCTCACTGTAGTGTTTCCATATGTTAAATGCCTACCCTGCACTTCTTACAAAGGAGAAAAATCTGGATTTAAAGTCTCTCATAAAGTACTACAATATTACTCCATGATGCTCCTGACATGGAGCAAGATGATGTCATCCCTTTTAGCAAGATGTAAAATGAGAGCACCACTTTTTCTTGTTAACTGCACAAGATGTAGGCTCTGCAACTATAAATAGGCTGGCAATTAGGATGAAAAATAGCCACAAAAAAAAAAATCTACGAACCATTCAATACGAAGTTTCTTCAGTTCAATACCTGTTACCAAGTGTTAGCATTACACTCTAGAAAACAGTCCTTTAAACCCCAAACCCCTCTAAACTCAGGGGCACAGTCAGTAAAGCCCCAGTGGCTGGTTCCACCACACATAACATGCTTTGAATCTGTCTCAACACAAAACTGATGTACAAGTTATCTGCAAACCACAGGCAAAGTTTGGGAGATTTCATTGTATTAAAATGCTTTTAAATTGGCAGAAAAGGGGGATATGATTGTAACTTCAGATTTTTCTTCTCCCCCAGGGAGCAATGGCAGCTCATCTACATTAACTTTTTATTACACAATTCTTAATCTGGATTCCCTTCGCTGCCTGCACCCATTTGGAAGCATCCCCACCCCAGGGTTTTGGGGCACCAGATTATTTGTATTTACAGGAACTCATTAACACAAAGGCCCCAAGCTGAGCGAGAGAAAACCTGAACTGAGTCTGAAAACCCAGATTCCCATTTGGCTCGGTTGATGCAAGCCAGAGGACACTCTGTTCCTCAGAAAATGAGGCCACACTCGAGCACCTAATTTTAGCCAGCCCTCTCCCAGGGCCACAGCCAGGTTCTCCCTCTGAGATCTACCAGGTTCAAGCGTTTCACCTCCAAATTCATCTGCTCAGGTTGCATCAGCCTTTGTCTCCGGCAGGAAAACAATCCCTCCACATCTAACACCTCATTCCCTGATAAAGGGATCAGGATTGACAAAATGCCTGAAGTAACTGGGGCACGATTTACTTCACAGACAGAAAATAACTCGGTCTTAAAATATAAACACATCAAATTAAAGAAGCAATTAAGAACATCACTAAAATAAAAAAAAACCACTAGAAGACTACTCTGCCAATTTAAATTACACTAAGGATGTTTAACACCTTTCTTGCATTTAAAACACACACGGCTTGATCACTTTTAAAATCACTGATATTTTTATTTGGATGTGGGGAAAATGAGATTTTGTTACTACAGTAATAAATTAACATAGTCCCAGCTATGAAAAGCATTCCCTTTCTGCTTTCCATACATTTCGGTTCAAATCAGATTACTTTAAGTTATGTTTTACTTGATTTGATTTTGTAGGAGACACAAAATAAGGAATTGTGTAATGGTTGGGTATGCAAAGCAGAGGAAAGAAGGAGAGAAAGAGAAAATTCTTGTGGTGACATGATTTCTGAAATCAGAAATAAAGCCTCGACTTGGGTCATAAGAACCAGATGATCCAACCACAAGTATTTTATTGTGTACTAGCAGTTTTAAAGTCAAAGTATATTCCTAAAAAGAAAAAAAGTTTTACATGTTACAGAAGAGGTCAGCCACTTAGGTAATGCTGTTAAAAGAACTGGGTATTTCTCATACCTGGAAAGGTATTTCCATGAGGATATCCCTTCATTAGATCTGCACTCCAAAGCACACTAAGAGTCATGAGTTTTTAAAATAAAGAGCTAAAAAGACCCCTACTTACAGGATCACTGGTTGCCATCTTCAAGGGCCTCAGAAGTTAATGTTTTCAATCTAACCAAATGAAGTCCTTTTACAGAACTGAGCATGGCAGCTAAACTGTTAACACTTAAAACTTTAGTGAAAATAAACGTCAAATACAGGAGACAAGAAACCTGGATTACTGTATTTTATATCAAAAGTAATTAAAGCAACACAAGTTCATAAACTGTCAGATCAGGTGGAGCCATACAGCGCGTGCTCTAGAACTGGTTTGATCCTTTCCTTGCAGGGAAAGAATAATTCTTGTGTTTCAAAAAGATCAGATGTACAGAACAGCACTTTTTGAGAGGTAACTGTAAAGAAATGGTTAGTAACAGCAATTCCACATTGTATCAATTTTACAGTAATAGCATGTATTATGTTTTCAATTGAAGGCCTTCAAGCTAATTAGCCACTAATTGTGACAAGATGGGCATTGTATTAGCCAATTAGCCAATTAAATTGCCTAGTATACTGGAAATCAGCAAGATGAGTACATTGGAAAAGGTGAAAGTGAGAAGGCTCTGAAAACACCATCTGAATCATGTTGAGTAACCTGCTCCCTTTGCAGAGCTGCACTAGGCGTGGATAACTAAGAGGGAAGTTTCAGCATCACCGAACACACCCGAAGATCCACTCTACTCGTGAGCCAAGTAAAGAACACTACTAGGAACACAGAGCAGGATACTGCAACAGCAGACTGATTGCTCGGAGAGTCTACAGGGATAGATGCAACATGTGGCAATAAAAAGTGAGTCTGAAGTGTTCTAAGAAAGTTGTGAAAAAAGGAGAAAAATGACGACAAATTTCAGCCATAGTATGAGATAGAGTGTTAAAGTGAAATTAAAAAGGCAAGAATGAGCTAATCTAAAACGTGGTTT
>NW_005054532.1:77471-80179 GCF_000277835.1 Geospiza fortis | reverse complement strand
GGACAGGGAAAAAGCAGAACTGTGCAAGAATGCATCTTAACTACATATAAATCAGCAATCAAGACAGATGTGGAGGAGAGCTGAAACTAGCTTCCGGAATGGCACAGTAGATACACTGCAAAAAAAACCCCAAACCAACAAAAAAATATCAAAACCCACCCCAAAACTGCTTGAATGCCAGATGTTTGTGGTTAAGAGAACATGTAGATGTAAAATATAAACAAGATATCCCAGTAGATGATAGCTGTTTGACTTGAAGTTAAGCAATCTGGGCAAATAAAATACATTAATGTAAAGCCCTGGTTTACAATGTTTGTCAACAATTACCTTGCAAATAAACCAAGTGCCTTTTTCACTCTCAAACCAACTTTCAGATCATTTCAAAAGCAACCAGGCCATAGAAATAATTAAAGAAATAGATAAAAACAGAACAGATACTACAACGTAAAGGAAAATAGAAGTATCTGGTGCATAACTCACCTTATTAGAATGAACTGGCATATCACATATAGAGCACAGATGGGGATAACCCTTCGGTAAGAATCCATGGAAGTCTTCAATATTGCTATTTGGAGGAGCACCTCTCTTTTTCTCAAAGAGAGATCTCTCGGGACCAGGACCACGACCCATTCTGTCATACTCACTGTCAAATTTATGATAGTTATGCGAAGTCTCACCATAAAAAGATTCATCCCTACACCTTTCTCCATCTCTCAATCTGTCATCTTCATAATCCATTCTGTCATAATAACCAGATTCTTGAGAACGACTTCCATGGTCATAGTCAACCACTGGGTTGAGACTAGGACCACGATCATCAAAGCTATCTCTTCTAAAATGCCTTTTTTCTTCCCAATCATCCCTAGGTACTCTGTATGGTGGTTCCCGTGTGGATGATCTGCCATCTCTACCATAACCTTCTTCAGCTCTCCTCCTTTTAAGTTGTAGAAGGATCTGAGGCAAGTTTTCAGGAGTGATCTTGTCCTCTGGATAGCGACTCAGTTCATCTAAGTCTCTAGCAGACAGACCAAAGCTGGCCAAAATGTTTGTGGCCTGGTCTGCATCTCCACGGTGCTGAGAAGACAAAGGGAGCGGACCTCTACTTCCAATGTTAAATATAGACTGCAAATTATGGGAAGAGGTACTACCAGAAGACAGTGCACTATGAGATCCTTGTTGGTTCAATGAAGAACTCATTCCAAGATTCATTAAGCTAGCAAGGCGTGCAGTACCCTGGTTCATCCTTCCAAGAGATGCTGGCATATTTAAAGACTGGGTAGCAGCAGCAAGAAGGCCTATTCCTGCAGAGAGGTCACGCCCATGACCTTGTGAATCCCTACTCAGAGATGACTGCTGGAATGACTTGGACATTGTAGAACTAGAGCTTGTCTACTTTATGGATCAAAAAATTCTTTTTGTTTAGTTTTTTTTTAAGATGTCTGCAAAGAGAGCTCACACTAGAAAGCTAGGCAAACTTCACTTCAAAAACGGTAACGCCAAGAAAGAGGATCAATAATGACTGCAGATCTTCTTCAAGCTGAGAAACACCAGACAATTCTGTAGAAAAACAAGCAGTTTTAGTCATAAATCCCTTTAAACAGATGCAGTTTTAAACTTATGCATCATGTTGAGCTAAAAAACATTAAAGATCTCAATCTTACAAGGCTTTTATCACATAACAGATTCAAGAGGTACCCAGAACCTACATATATTATTGCAGATAAAAATACAGTAGTGTTTCCTATACATACTACTCTTCTTCCACAAAAAGCTACTTTCACACTGAAGAAAAGTGAATTTCAGAAGTTTGCGATGTCTGAAAGCATCTATAAAGTTTACTGACATGTAAGCCTTGATCTCTGGTTAATGGCTTTATTCATACCCTATATTATTGTACTGTGTCTGTGAGAAGAACACAAAAAACTTAGGCCCATAGAATCCAAGATGACTTTGGCATATAACACATATTTGAAAATGAAACCTCTACCACCACAGAACAGGACGAAAGGAAGTTAAAAGTAACTGAAGTTTGGGCAAAAAGTTTCTGCTATAAGATCTGTAAATAAGACCAAACATAATATTCAGTCTTTATGCAGTAAAATTCCAATTACTGATGCGAAGACAGATGTGAACAAGAAAAACAAGTTTTACATTTTGCAGGAAGTAAACAAGACCTCTTGTTCCAATTGCAGTTGCACTGCTAACAGCATTTCTGAAGGGATTCTTTACTCTGTTACATGGCAGCTGTGACACCAGCCTGTACTCTCAGACCTCAAACTAAACAAGGTCAGGCTTAGTGCTGGGATGGGAGACCCAAGGAAAACCCTGCTCCTGCAGGAAGAGACCCCAGTGAGTCAGGAGATGGCACCACATCCCAGCGGCACTGCCTGCCTGGGGCTGGCACTGACACCGTGACCACCTGTGGGAGTTAAAGATCCTAAAACACTGCTCGCAAGAGAGAGGTGACTCTTTGGTGTCCCACTAAAACACTAACCTAGCACTCAAATATTAGGTTCAACTGCGTTTACACAAAGTTCTAACGAAACAGTCTATCAATATCCACAGCATGCTGCAATGAATATATTTTATAAAATATTCTTTAAGGGCAGAGCAGAAATAACTGTAATACTTCACCCCATCCTCCTCCAGCCTTGGAATAGATACACAAAGTTTAAAGCAATTCAACACATGTGAAAATATTCCAGCAG
>NW_005054532.1:71475-77458 GCF_000277835.1 Geospiza fortis | reverse complement strand
GAATAATCTGCTCTTGGGTCCCCGCCGCCACAAAGCCCTTGCCAGGTGGGCAGAGCAGTTCTGCTTCTCCAGCAGTGCCACCGAGGAGCACATCAAACACACAATCACTGGGAAAAGAAACAGGCACAGGCTGCACAGCTGCAAATGAAGTCAGCTCCCAAGAGAACAGGTACGTTTGGGGAGGAATGGAAAGGACAAAATGAAAGCAAGACTTTTCCTTGAAGAGACCAGCTCTGCAGAAGGCAATGGCTCTCATACTGGAAAGAGAAGGAAAAAGGTCAAGGTTAGAGGTCTCTAGCCCCACTGCCTGCTCAATACACAGCCTGTTCCAACAGTGCACGAAGCTGAAAAGCACTTGGGGTTTTTTGCTCAGTAGCAGCATGTTACTATGCATTTATGTAAAAAAAAAAAGATTCCCTGAAAAATATACAAAATACACATAACTCATACAACTCCACCTTTGCAAACTAACTCCTTTATACAATTTGCTACATACTCTGTTATCAATGCATTTAAACTCATTTCAGCTACATTTTTAAGATTCAAATACGCTGGAGTCATTAAAAGGAAGCTTAACTGTGTGACTTAACATTTCTTAAGAATAAGAGATTGAGAAACATGGGTATGAAAAAAGTTTGAAAGTTCTGAGGCAGAAGACAGAAAAACACTGCAGAAAGCATCAGAGGAAAACAGTAACAAAGGAACACAGGGGGAGCGTACCAGGTGAATTCTAAGGGAGATGTCCCAGAGAAGGGGGCCACACTGGAGGACACCTGAATAGAAAGCACTGAAGAACTATATTGTAAAAATCAAGACTCTTCTGAGTTCAAACAGAGAGGAACTCTAATATTCACCTGGGTACCATGCTTTCATCTTACATTCATTCAGTATTCTTTGAAGTACTTTTACGACAATTTTACAAGCTAATCCTTACTCATTCAATTTTTATGCCTGAATTTCTTCCTAGTTCATTCACCCTCTTTCAGAAGGATTTGAAGCTGAACTTACTGGGTTCTTCATAAAATCAGGTATTCCACAGGGCTCTCTGAGCCTGATCCAGCAGCAATTCCACAGATACCCCTGTGGTCAGGACAGGCTCACTGTGTCCTGCTGTTAGTGCAAGGACCAACGTTATTCAAGTTTCCACTAAATCAGGAAAGTTCTCCACTTTTGAAAAACACCCTTTATTTGAACAAATGCTCCCTAATCCTCTTGTCACAGCTGTCAACTGGCAGTTCATTGTGTGCTGCTGCAGAGATTAGCAGGGAACAAACCCCATGGCACCCCAGCCTGGCAGGACCAGGGATGCAGGACCTGATGGCGCCATGCTGAGACCCCACTCCAGAGCTTTACAGAACCACACCCTGCTCCTGCAGCTGCAAACACCCAGGGAAGGGGCAAAGGGAAAATAAAAATAGGAAAGATGGGAGAATAACTAAGACAAAGACACAGAGAGGGACAATCTTATGGAAAAGCATGAAGTGGGACAGTAAGACAAGTGTATGATGAAGACACAGCACAAGTTGGCAATTGGTGCTAGTCAGGAAATGCCCTAAATCCAATTAGGTACTTGAGTACTTAAATTAACCAGTTTGAATATCCTCAAAAAACCACTATTTATCACACAACTCATCTTGCAACAGCTGCTGCACCCCACTCCTAACCAACCCCATCCTTTAAGACAACAGAAAGAGGTGGGGGAAAAGCTCTACCCTCACACCAGGGATGTTTAACTTCCACAGGGTCAGGTTTAACGTGATCCTAAGGCAGCACTTCCTGTGCTGAAGATTCCATGCCAGTATCTGATAGGGACAGGTTCCCATGGAGCAGGGCCAGCTTTTGAGAGAGGGTGCCATCAACTGAGTCACAGCAACAAGATGGGCAGGACTGAACAGAGCTGCCTCCAGAGCCAGACACGAGTCAGTTCAAAGTC
This sequence comes from Geospiza fortis, assembly GCF_000277835.1. Taxonomy (NCBI): domain Eukaryota; kingdom Metazoa; phylum Chordata; class Aves; order Passeriformes; family Thraupidae; genus Geospiza; species Geospiza fortis. Next base: position 75,525 of record NW_005054532.1, on the reverse strand, counting down.
TTATGCTACTTGTTCTCCATGAAATTTCAGCTAACTGGGAACAGACAGGCTTGCAGGTACACCTTTTTTAAGATCTCTGGGGAGAAATTTGGCCATATTAAGATTTGAAAATATATAATATCAAGCAATCTCGAAATAAGTTGAAAGTCAAAATGTTATTAGATTTCCAGACAAATGCAGACAATGAAAACAATTTGTATCTACAAGTTGCAAAAGAGTGTTCTATAAAGGCAGACAACAAAAATAAGGAATTTGAATCCTACAGAGTACACTGTTATCAAACAGAGCCCAAAATGAGGCTGATTTTTAAACACTATAGAAGGTTTTTGTCTTAGTGTAAATCTGAACATATCTTTTCAATAAAGCTTATGAACTCTTGCTCCAATATTAAGTTTGACCTGAGAACAGTTAAACTCAGTGAATTTTTGGAATATATTGATCATGCTGAACACAATAACCTCAGCTTGTCACCTTTTATGGAACACAAATAGGCTGAAAATAAGTCCCCAGCTCCCTGCTCCTTTTGCCACTCTCAGGGGGTTTTAACTTATGTAGAGTTACTGTAATTTTAATGTTAATCTTGTTCTTAGAAGAACTCATCTTTTACCCATTCCTCTTCCACTATTTACAGAAAAAAAGTCTTAAAAATGAAAAGTAACTGTTATCACTTTCTAGTCAGTTTTACTTTCACTTCAAAACACATTGAATTAGAACAAATAAATTCAGTTTTGGTAAAAACCTGAAATTATCTACAAGCTGAAAAGCACACCCTCATTTTGTAACAACACAATCCTTTTGCAGACCGTACACCCTTGGGAAAGAAGTACCATAGAAATTTTTGGAAGCCTGCTCTTTGGATAAACATCTATAAGTCTTCCTCCTCCTCTCTTACACATCGTACTCTGTGGCAATCCTTTCTGCCATGGGACAATTCTTCTGCTCCTGGGCAAAACTGGCTCCAGCACATCATGGCAAAAAGGGCTATTGAGGGGAGAGATCTGGAATTTGGACACGCAGCCCCCCATGCTGCTCTGAGAATTAATGGTAGCAAAACCAAGAACTTGCAAGGAAATTAGAAGCAGATGTTATCTAGTTGCTGAATGACCAAGTACAATGGATCTCAAATCCAAGGGATTAACTTTTGGACAATACAGAAAAGGCCACTGTATTGTCCAAAGGCAAAGGAGGAATTGCCCAGCTGCCTCAGAGAAAAGCAGATTCTTGCTCATTTCAGCTCCCAATACTCAGAGTGGTTATTTAATATAGCTGTTCCACATGCAAGAAAAGCACTCATCTTGTTCAAGCCACCTCAAAGGTCATGCCCTTCATGAAACTTCAGAAGCACCTGGCACACGGGACTCACGCTTTTTCTGGGCACAGATTAACCAGTCTGCTGTAGGCACAACAACTGGAGGAGTTTCAGCTCTTAGGATTATGTTTATCTTCATCCCAGGGACTTCCTTGATCAGAGGAACACAAAATAATCTGAGAGTTGAAGTGACTGTAACACAGGATTGCTTCAGAACAGGAAAGTGTGACATCTGAACAGGCATATTTACAAATGGGGAATTAAAATGACTGGTTTAGCAATCAAGAATCTCAAAAGAACTTACAGTTTTAAACATCTGAATGCAAAAAGGAACATAAAAGAGGTTGGTTTCCTATTTCTGTTCATTATATAATTTAATAAATTCAACCAGGCCTCCTTTATAAGAGGTGCATTTTACAAGTGTATTTATTCCCTTACAGAAACAGAAGTAGAAAAAAGAAGACTCAAGCACAAAAGAGAAAGAAGGCAAAACCCATGTATTTTTTGAAAGGGAAAGAAGTAACACCCAGAAACAACAGGTAACTGCTGTCACTGTGGTGACCACACCACAAACACCTCTATGGCTTCCAGCCATTCCTTTCTACTGCTTTCAATCCCAGGGACACCTTCAGAGCCCTCACTCTTCAGTAAGAAGATGCACACAGGCTCCTGCAGCTCCAAAAAGCTCCATGGAGCCACTAACAGAGCCGAGGGGCTCTGCCGAAACCAGAGTCTCTGTGGAATGCTGTGGGATTTTACTGGGAAACTCCAGCAACACAGCTGTGCCCCCATGCACAACAAGGACACAATCCTCCTTCATTCCCAGCAGGTGTGGGCACCAACAGCCCCTCAGACACCAAAATTTTGACACCAACCCGAGAACAAATCACAGACCAATTTTTACCATTAAAAAAAAAAAAAAAAAAAAAGCCCCACACACAGAACAGTTGTGTGTTCTGATCTGGTAACCTGAATTTCCATCTGCCTTGAGGCACTTCCAGGGCTGGGATAAAATCCTGGTCTTTCCCAGCTGAAATCCTGCTTGAAGTTGCAAGAAGTATTCTAGCTGCAGAGAAAAATCAAAGAACTGTTTCACTGGTTCAGTGCTCAAAATAAAAACCCTTTTGTTGAAATTATGACTGCACAATATGGTACTTAAACACTCACAAACTAAATGAGTTCAGAAATATTATGAAGTATTTGCTTTTGTTTTCAAGACTTGTTGACTCAGAGAGCTGATGAAGAAAGGAAGCAGCATTGAAAAAAAACCTCATAAATGAACAAACTGAATGGAAATAATTTCATTGCAGCTCTGCTTGCAACAGCTTCTCCCCCAGATTTGTTGAGCCATCCAGAAGCCTGCTGAGTATTACATGATAAAATACCTTTGCATTCACCAAATCTCTCAGCAGAGACATGTGCAAGCCACAGCAAAGGGCAGCACACAGCTTTTCCTAATTTCTCACCCAATTCATGAGTGTTTTTATTAAAGTGCAGTTTATTCCTGAGTAACCCAAGTGGTTATAATATAACAGCTATACAAAACTTCAGCCTGGAGCCCCAAACACTGACTCGTCTTCCTCTCTCTTGAAGTGATTTTAAGTTCTTATCTTCTGGAACATGGATATCCACATTTTAAGCACACATTTAGGAATCACTCTGGGGTTCTCTTCTCATCATTTAGTTCCAGGATGTATGTAGCACCAAGTGCACAATGCAGAAGTACAAACACTGGCTTATCACTTCACAAACACATCCAAGGTCTGAGTGCCAGTATCCTCACTCAGAATTCAGTAATGAATATTTCTGGGAAATTTTTTTGATAAAATTCAAGACAGAAGTTCACTAGTTCCTTGGGAATACAATAAAAACCTTAGTATGTTCCACTACATGTTATAAAAACAATTTACCATTTTAGCACATTGAAAACTTAAAATATTAACGTTTCAAATATGAGAAGATTAAATCACTGGAACAATAGATTCTTTGTAAAGAAGCTCCTGAAAATGCACCCTTTTCTTCTCCCCATGAAAACTACACAGACTGCTTTAAGAAACTTACATTTTTGACTAGAGCTGCTCCCTACTTATCTGACTCCAGGAAATCAGGACCACCTACAGTTCAAAAAACCTGAAGAATTTAAGGCTGAGTAAAAAGAATAAAGATCGTTCAGCAGTTTGAACCACTATTAGATACTTTTTTCCCAAAGGTCTGCATCGTGGAAAGAAAAACAGCCACACATTTGGAATCTGAGGGATGGTTCAGCTTTCTTTCAACAGCGTAAATGCCTCATTTATCATTTAACAAAGCAGTTTTTCAGGCTCCCAGAAAGTTCTTTTCAACTTGTGGATGTTTTCAGAATAGGTGAACTTTGTATCTCATTACTCTGACTCGGGAAGCAGAGTGTGTACATTAAAGAAACGGAACGTTATCAATCCACCACAGGAAGAAAAAAAACACCCCCGCAGCTTGATTTGTAAGCACAGCCTGAACTATATGAAAGTGAAACTGAGTAGAAAGAGGGGGCAAACGGCTGCCTGCACTGTCAGGATTCTTGTTGCTCAATTCATTAATTCTTAAGGCCAGATGGGCATCAAAACCAGCAGTTTTACACTCCAACGGCCTTTAACGGTTAAGAAAGGAGGGAGGAACGAGGCCACGGCTGGAGCTGGCAGGGAGCAGGTGACAACTCCAGGCAGCGGGCAGCGCGGCGGAGCCGCGTCACGGCTGCAGCGCCGAGG
>NW_005054532.1:65624-70753 GCF_000277835.1 Geospiza fortis | reverse complement strand
GGGGGCGGGGGCGGGGCGCCGGCCAGGCCCCCCGGGAGGAGCGCGGGGCCCGGGACCGCGGGTTCGCGGCTCCCCTCAGCCGCTTCCGGGGAGCGGCACCGCCGCCGCGGGCTGTGCCCGGGCTATCCGAGGCGTCCGGGGTATCCAGGGTGCCTGGGATATCCACAGTATCCTCTGGTCCCCACGCAGTTCTCTGTGTCCCAGGGCACGCTCACGGGCAGCCGGCCCCGCCCAGCCCGAGGCCGCTCTCCTCAGCACAACGCAGGTGTCACCATCGCTAAAATATTCAGAACTCTGGCCTCTCGCTGGCTGTGAGGCCGTTAGAAGATTCTGGTAAAAAGGCCCCGCAGCCGATGTGCAAGGCTGTGCTGTTCCTCTGATCCAACATTGCCACCTTGTGCTGGATGAGGAGAGGTCCCTGTGCCGCTGCCCTCCTGAAATCCGTGAGCTGTCACCAAAGTACTCGTACAATCCCTCGAGTACTATTCGTAATTTGGATTTATTTCGTAGTCAATATCTTTCTCCCTATTTAATTTTGTGGCCAAAGAACCAGTCTCTCCATTAGCCTGGAAACTGCTGTGCTCCAGTAGCTTTAGGAAGGTGAGGGTGTGTACATGAATTCAGGGAAAACTCCAGGGGAAAGGAAAAATCTGCCTCTTCAATTCATCATAGGCTGATTTTTCTTCTCTGTAAGTGGCTGGAGAGCACAATGAAACAATAACACAAGGTATTTTTAAAAAATGGAAGTGGTACAATATACGTGTTGAAATAATATGGAAATGCTCAGAGAACAATCACAAGAAATCCAGCTCTTAACAAGCTCAAGGTAAAAAAACAATGAAGTGCTCAAAAACAAGCCCATAAATCTCAGTTAACAATCTTCCTGTGCTGTGATGCTGCAGAGCAGTAAAAGCAGAGCAAATGTAAAGCAATCCAGCCACTTTTGCCTAGCAGAAGTCATATATAGATTGCAAATGTATGGTTGTCCTAAACAGAACCATAAATCACGTTGTCATTTCCCAAGAACGAATGCAGGTCTTGCTCCATTTCCTGGCTTTATTTCACTGCCAGTCTTGGACCTCATGGGTTCTCTCCCAATTCCCTTTGCTGTCCTGCACTCGGGGCAGCAGAGCAGGTCCAAGGTGACTCATTCTGACCTTTACTGATCAGCTGTGTGCTGCAGAAGGAGCTGCACGGTGCTCACTGTCCCCTTCCTGCAGAGGGGACACCCTGAGCTCCAGATCCCGTGCTTGTGCTGACCACTGGAGAACCTTCAGGACATCCATATTTCTTATTTCCCAGTTGTGCACAAAGCTGGAAGCTGGACATGCCCCAGAACCCAGACCACACCCCATGAGCCCCAGTGTGGGCAGCAGGGCAGGGGGGATTCTGTCCCTGTGCTCAGGTGATTTCCCACGTGCAGAGCTGCCCCAGCCCTGGCCCAGCACAGGCAGGAGCTGGAGCTGCTGCAGCCAGGCCAGAGGAGGCTCCAGGATGAGCAGAGGGATGGAGCAGCTCTGCTGGCAGGAAAGGCTGGCACAGCTGCCATTGTTCACCTGCACAGGAGAAGCTTTGGGGGGAGCTCAGGGTGGCCTTGCAGGGCCTGAAGGAGCCCCAGGAAAGCTGGAGAGAGACAATTGCCAAGGGATGGAGGGACAGGACACAGGGAATGGCTCCCACTGCCAGGGGGCAGGGCTGGATGGGATATTGGGAAGAGCCCATATTCCCCATTTTTTGCCACTTTTGGGAGTACCTGCTCCAGCAGCAGAGCCCCCTGACACAGTGAGTGTTCCTTGGCTGCCAGCAGGCAGGACCCCTCACTGGAAGGGCAGCAGGTGCCCAGTTCTGGGAAAGAGGAAAATTGCTGGGCACAACATAAATCCACGAGGAAACCCCTGATTAGTTTTGCAGGTAGGATTTGTTTCTACAGAAACAATAAAACTCAGGCTTCAACCAGGAAAAACCTTTATTCCCCAGTGGTTAGTATTTTAATAAGTATTCCCATGTGCAGTACAAAAACTTCCCATGTGCATTCAAAGCTCTGGATATTCAGCTGGCAGAAGGGCTCATGGCTAAACTAACAGTGTCAGGGACATTTAAGGAGTCCGGATGATTTCACAAACCCAGGGTTTCCTAGAAGACTGCAAAGAATCCAAAGCGACCCAACTCTCATCTGGAGAGCAAAACACTCCTTTTGTTCCAACTTTTGCATTTAAATACCATTTTTGTCTGAAGCCCTGTCGGTCATCTTGCTCCTCCCCACCAGTTCTGGTGTTATTTTACATATTCATCAGCCTTTTCCAACCTTCCTTTGTGGGCTCACTTGCCCCCAGGCCTAGGGATGAGAGCTGGTGCCTCACTACAACCTCTCCAGTCTCTGTTCGGAAATCCTGCTGCACCCAACAGCCTTGTAAGATAATGAAAAGCAAACTGAGCAAGCTTAAATACAAATACGTTTAATTGAGGTCATGTAAAAATGTATTTCCAACAAGCAATGAGAGGAGATTAACAATAAATTGTACACATAGTTCTTGTTATACCTTGCCCCAAACCACCTTTGATGTTTTCATTTCCTACATCCACATTCTGAAAACAAATTCTCCAGCTGCCCTGTTTAAACTACGGGTTCCAGGTTTCCATCTTCACCTTTTAAACAAGGATCTTCAAAGCAGCATCGACAGCTTTACTTCTGACCGCTCCTGCTGCTCCAGGAAGCCCCACACCAACAGTTTACCTGTAATAAAAAACCCAAAATAAAAACCCAATAAAGAAAGTTGAAAAGAGGACTTCTATTGAACCCTTAGCACTAACCAGTTAATAACTGACATTCATTTTTATATAAAAGATGCACATTAAAATATCTGCAACAGAATTTTCAATTTTCTGTGTGTTGTCTGCATCCAATCTAGGCTCTAACTCCACGGGCAGGAGTTACTCCACTCTCAGGCATGCAGAGTGCTGCCAAAACCTGGCACCACTGAGCACCAGGACGGCCTCGCTGGTGCCAGGAAAGCTCAGCAGCACCTTTCTCTCCCAGCAGCATAACACTGGCACAGGCACTGAGCAGCCGCGGGCAGCTGACTACTGCTGGGAGGAAAAAACCCCAAAACTGGGGGGTTTACAGGGCAGAAAAAAGGTGGAGGCACTTTTCTGATGATGCCTACTCTCACCAAGGCTTCATCCAGCAAGAGGAATAGATAAGCTAAACTTATTTCTGAATAAACCACGTTATTTCCACCCTGAGGACCTGAGGCTAGCACAGGAGCCAGCAGAGGCCTTTTAGTTAATTCTAAAACAGCAAAACATTTTTACCCATTTCCCCTCGCTGGCTCACGGTCACACCTCACCCACGTGGCTCCAGTGCCCTCCCGGAGAGCCTCCCCGGCTGTCCCAGCACAGCACAGCTCGGGTTCCACACACGACGGGGCCGGGCCACCTCAGGGCTGCTCCTTCGGGCGGCTCCAGGCCACCCCCAGCTGCGGGTCACCGCGATCGGTCATCGGCTGAAGGCCTAAGGAGAGGACAGCAGAAACATCGCATATAAGCCATTAGTTCCATCTGTATTCACAAAGCTCAACAGCAGCGGCCTGGCTTGTGGTCGAGGACAAAAGCCAGCACACCGAGCGAAAGGCTGAGGAATTAATGCTGAACTGCACAGCCGAGCAACACCCCCAGTCCCGGGCACCGCGGGCTGCAGCGCTCGCCGGCAGGCAGGAACAGCTAAGTAAGAGAAAGTGAATATTTCAGGTGGCGCCTTCCTTCCCCAGAGCCCCGGTCTCCAGTCCCGCTGCCGCCGCCACCCGTGCCCTGTACCCCCCATACCTCATGGCGGCGGCGGTGGCCCCTCATGGCGGTGAGTCAGGCCCGCCAGAGCCGCTCCTTGCCCTCATGGCGGCGAGCTGAAGCAGCCCTGCCCACCAGAGCCTCTCCGTTCCCTCACGGCGGCAGGGCACAAAAGGAGCGCTTTCTTCCGCGCTGCCGAGGTGATTCCACAGGCACCGCCCCGCTCGCTTCGGCCGCTCCTCCCGGGGCGGGGAAAAACCCTCGATAATCAGTCACAGGGAGGGACTCTAAAGATTGTCTCGTCCCACTCCCTGCCATGTGCAGGGACATCTTCCGCTATCCCAGGTTGCTCCAATCCCCGTCCGACCTGGCCTTGGACACTGACAGAGCCAGAGCAGGAGACACGATGTGTGGAGCTGGGAGAACTGAACTCAAGCACCAGCTCATGGGAAGCAGAGGGCTGGTGGTCTGCCTCTGCTTGCCCCTTATGTGTCCCACTTCGAGCACAGGAGGTAGAAGTATCAGCTCAGAAACAGCTGCCGGCAACAAAAATCCAGCCTTGAAATAAGCAGAGAAAAAGTTGTGGTGCTACCAAGTGCCTTGCTGGGAGAAGCACAATTCCACACCTTCCCTGGCCTCCACTGGATGCCTTAACATCAGCCCAGTGCTCTGTGTATCCATGTCCGGGCACAGCAGTGTAACTGTGACCTCCCTCACTGGGGATCCATTCAAAGGAAGTTTTTCTCGGTGCTTTGTGCTCCAGTGAGACACTTCAAGGCCTTTCCAGAAAGCTTGGTATCCCTCCCCCATGCTCCTCATGTGCTTCTGCTCTCAGAGCTCAGCAATGAACTCAGCTGGAGCTGTGCCTTGCCTCAGGCAATCATCCACTCCAGCTCTGTCTTCTTCAAATGTTTCGTGGTCTATTTTCAGCCCAAGGCAGGCAGCTATTCCTCCTGGATGTGGGGTGCTCCTCCCCAGCTCAGCCTGATCCTGCCTTGTCCTGGGAAGCTCTGGGCTCGTTGTGCCCAGGACAGGGCCGTGTGCAGGGAGAGAGGCTGGTGCTGAACAGAAGGAGCTCGGTGCTTCCCCTGTCAGTGATGAACCTGGTGAGGAACAGGTTTCCCAGCTATGCCCAGTGCAGCACAGCAAAACCTGTCTGGGGGAGAGACAGGTAAGAGCAGACACAGAGCACTTCATGCTCTTGTTCCTGGGGGTCTCACTGCCCATGGCCAAGGGCAAGTGCCCACACAGGGATGGATGATGACTCTGCCAAGACCCTTAGCCACGGCTTCAGTTTGGAACTGTTTAATTCATTAGCACAGCATGGGGCCCAAATTAATGTCCTT
>NW_005054532.1:60319-65575 GCF_000277835.1 Geospiza fortis | reverse complement strand
TGCCTAATACCAGAACTCAGCAACTCTCAGTGCCAGGACCAGTCTCTCACTTCCCAGTATGGATTCCCTCTGTGTGCACAGCTTTTCCTCTGCTTGCCGGCCTTGGAGGGGGGCTCAAACAAAGGCCTGCACATCATTTGTGAACTTTGGGTGAAAAGCATCAAAACAGATGAAACACAGCAGCTCTGCCACAGGGGTGAAGCCCTTTTCTGTCACAGGAATGTGCTCTCTGCATTAGTTGCAGCCAGTCCCTGTTGTTCATCTTGGCTTGCTGACCACTAAACACAGCCTCCTTTTCTCCTGCAAGTGTTGTGGCAGGGCCTGAAAGGACTGAGATGCTTTGTTCCAAGCCAGATTAGAGATATGAGTTATTACAAAACAAAAGCCCAGCATGCCTCCAGGAGAGTTCCTCTAGTCTAGACACAGCCTCCCCTGAGCTCCCTGCATCCCAGCACAGCCCTGCAGCTTGTGTTCAAAGCAACTCAACAGGCTCCAGAAGCCTGGGTAACCTCTGTCGAGTGAATGTTCAGTTACAGCATAAAGGAGGAATCACATCTGAGTGATTTTGCTCCCATAAATTAGCAGGATGGGTTAAACCAGGACACGAGCACTGTCTGCTGGCACAGTGCATCCACTCAAGAGATCTGCACTGGCATGGAGCTGTAGTGCTTCAAAAGACGTGTGCTCCAAGCCTGGGGTGGGACATCCCCCATGTAGCTGATGCCTGCAGCTTCTGTGGCAGCAAGAGAGATCCTTTACTGTCACCTCAGCCCTGAACACACCCATGCCCAGGGCTCACTGCCTGCCCCACGTCACTGCTCACCTCCAGCTCTGGCACTGCAGGGTTCATACTGTGATCCTTCTGTACCAATCAGATTTTGGCTCAACGCCATTTGGCCACACTGTCAGTCACTGGAGAAAAAGACAGAGTAGAACTGTGAGAAGAGGAAGAAAATTCAGTAAACCTATGGAAGAAAAGATTTGTGGATGTACATTGTCATTTACCATCATGGTCACCTCCAGCCCCACAGCCAAGCACGTTCAGGCTCTGGTGAGAAGAACTTTTATCCCCCTGGTGTCTGTCATGGCTGGGGACCGTGATGATGACACCTTGTGGGTTTTTGGTTCTTGCACTGACCTATGAGTGACACCAGGCTCGCTCGGCTCCCACACAGCAGAGCTGGCAGGGCAGCCTTGGCCTCAATGGTGCCTTTTCCTCTTTGAGGTGCTGCACCCAGGTCAGGGATACCTCACCCATGAGCACAGACTGGGAGAAGAGCTCATTGACCATCAGAGAAGGACTTGGAGGATATCATGGATGAAAAGCTGGACATGAGCCAACAATGTGCACCAACAATGTGGGTGCAGCCCAGAAACACCCCTGTGCTGGGCTGCACCCACAGATGAGTGGGCAGCAGGTGAGGGGGGGATGGTCCCCCTCTACTGTGCCCTTGTGAGATCCCCCTGCAGAGCTGCTCCAGCATCAGAAGGATATGGAGCTGTTGGAGCAAGTCCAGAGAGGCCACGGAGATGCTCCCAGGACTGGAGCCCCTCTGCCATGGAGCCAGGCTGGGAGAGCTGGGGGTGCTTTCCTGGACAAAAGAAGGCTCCAGGGAGAGCTCAGAGCCTCTTCCAGGGCCTAAAGGGGCTCCAGGAGAGCTGCAGAGGGACTGGGGACAAGGGATGGAGGGACAGGACACAGGGAATCGCTTCCCACTGCCAGAGGGCAGGGATGGATGGGATTTTGGGAAGGAATTGTTTCCTGGGAGGGTGGGCAGGCCCTGGCACAGGTTGCCAAGGGAAGCTGTGGCTGCCCCTGGATCCCTGGCAGTGCTCAAGGCCAGGTTGGACAGGGGTTGGAGCAGCCTCAGATAGTATAAGGTGTCCCTGCCATGGCAGGGGGAGGAATAAAATTATTTTTATGGTCTCTTCTGACCCAACCCATTCTGTAATTCCATCATCTCCTCTGACTCCACAGAGGGGCCATTTCCACTTCCCCACTGCCATCACAAGATGGCATTCCAGACCTAAAAGCTGAGCTGGCTCAGCTGATACTTGATCTTTTCCAGGCCCTGGGGTGTCCAACCCCAGAAGAAGCTGTGGATATAACCCTGCCTGCTGAGCTCCTCTGCCAGGTCTCAGCCCTGACACTGCCTTTTAATCACATCCTTTAATGCCAGGGCTGTGCTTTAATCAGCTGCACTGAAACACTGCTGCTGTTACTCCGTAACCTCTGAGCCATCTAATTGCACTGAGTTAAGCCAGTTATAGTTTTGACAGTGAATGGCATGCCAAGCACTTTAATCTTGACCTGCAATACCTCAGGCTCTTGCAGGGCCTCCTCTGCCTCCGAGGAGACACTGCTAATCAGACCGAGCCAGGATGTAGTTTAAGACATGGACAAAGGGAGCCAAGGGCAAATCATGAGCAAAATGAATCTGACTCATTTTGTTACAAAGCACTGTTGAAGGTAGAACTGCCTTTTCTTTGCCTGAGAATGATTTGGGAGAGTAGTGAGAAGTCTTTCAATAATTTATAACTTCAAAATAATAACAAAAAAAAAGAGAAAAATCATTCTTCTTAGATAGGTTTTTTTAAAAAGAAAGCTTATTTTGAGTTAGGTGCATAAAGCACTGGTGCAGTGTGTTATCCCCTGTGTCTGCTCCCACGTGTGAGTGGGTGCTCCAGGCTTCACCCACCAGTTGCTCCCTGCAAGAAGAACCCATGATCCAACCATCTCCTTCCCTGGCTAAGGGCCTGCAGCCTCCCACCGGGGCTTGGTGCCATGTCCTGGGTGCCAGGTCTGCCAGCACAGCTCCCCGGGGGTGGCAGTGGGGCAGGATCTGCTGCTCAGCTGCCTCGGAGCCTGGGGCTGCCTGTGTCCCTCTGGGCAGCTCGGGGAAAGGCTGCTCAGGCCGTTCCCTTGCAGGCAGCTGGAGCAGCAACCTCACTTGGTCAGGAGGCAAGAGCAGTCGGGAAGGGTTACATAACCCCGATCAGCCTGCCAGAGGGGTGGTGCCCCAGCAGCAAGGGCAGTGCCACTCTGGATGTGGCTGGGCAGGAGCGTGCCCTGCCTGTGGGACCCTGCAGCCCCTCTTTCCATTCCCCCCTCCACGCCCACCTGGGTCTCCTGGCCCTGTCAGAGCCTGCTGTTTTTGTTGTTCAAAATGCCCTCGGGCAGCTCGAGGAGCCCATGCAGTTCCCTCTGTTCTGGGCTGAAACTGCTGCACAGCAATTTCTTTTTCTATTTCATCTCTGGCAGAGCCCTTGAGCTTTGCTCTCTTCCTCTTCCACCCTCCTCTCCTCCTTCTGAGCTTCTCCCTGGCCCAGTCTCCTTCCCCGGCATCCCCTTCTGCTCCCAGCTCCTATTTAACCCCCATCTTTTCTGTCCCCTCCTTCAGTGCTCCTACCCAGAGGACAGATCACGCACCACAAGCTGTGCTATTCATCTACCAGATCCTAAGCCACTGTCTCGGTGCGATAAATGTGATCTGCTAATCGTGTGGAGAGGATTCCCCAGGATGCAAATCCCTGCTGGGATCTGTGGCAATCCCATGGCATCATGCACAGGGTCAAACGCACAAGGAGGGGTTGCAGCTGCCTTGCCCGAGCATGGGCACCACAATCAGCCTGCCTTAGGAATTCAGACCTGCACAAGGCCCACCAAACACACCTGTGTCCTTCCAGTGCCCCACCAGGTCTCCTGGCAGCAAGGAATTTGCTTTAGTTCTGTGAGTTTTATAAAGCCTGACTCAAATCCCAGGGATTTCAGGCAGTGCTGACACGCAGAGTGGGGTGGTGTGAGCACAGCCCTGGGGTCAGGTGCTGGGGATAGATGGGTGGGCACATCAACCCAGTGTTTTAGAGCAGAGCTAACTAGGAACGGCTTATTCCATTAAGAAAAAAAGAAAACCAATAATCATTCTTAATTAGGACAGAAACCCCCAGATAGGCTTTTTTAAAGAAAATGCCTAAAAATACCATTTTTGCTTTGATTTGAAAACTATTTTTTGCTCTTCAGACTGTAAGATAAAACACATTTGAATTGATGATGCATTTCACAGCAAAAATACATCCCTTTTCATCTTGAAAATGCTGAAATGAGTTGTTACAAAATTTTCAACGTTTACCCCCTTTCTTAAAAAACAAAATTTTAATTTAGATGAAATGTCTTTTTTTTTTCCCTAATGGAAACTCTTGATTACATTTTTACCCAACAGCTCTAATTAGAATTAACAATTACAGCTGATTCTTGGTGGGGTGATAAACAGCTGGACTGCACAGCCCTCTCCACTCTGGGACTTCCAAACAAGCCCCAGCCCTCGTAGTTTAGCCTTCTGCAACATTTTAGACTTGTCTAGTCCCTGGAATTTATTTTTCTTTCTTTTTTTCCCACCCTTTCTCCTCTGAGGGTTAGTTTTTACCAGTGCAGCATCTCTAACAGTCAGGGAACTTCACAGTGAGTTGAGATCGCATTGATTTCTCAAGGAAGAAGCCGCATACTAATTTTTCCTATTTTCCTCCCTTGAGGAACACAGGTAACAGCTCCAGGAAGGCAGCTGGGTTTGTAGATATTATGTTCACCCACTGGCTGGCAGGGAATTGTGAGGTCTGTGGGACCATCATGGGACATGAGGAGACTTTGGCTAGTCTGGTGCAAGACTGGGAAAGAATGTGGGATTAAAGCAGAACAGGTTAAACCTGAGAGAAGCATCAGGTGAAGATCAGGGGATGGATCAGTCCATGCTATGCTGCCAGAGCTTCCCCCTCCCTCCAGGATGATCCTCACAATCCAGCTCTGTGGGGCAAGGAAAGGAACACTGGAGCAGTTTGACTAGAGAGGAAGGGACTGTGGTGGAGGGGAAGGGAAGATGTCAGTCTGCTCTTAAATCTCCAAACCCTCTCTTCCAGGCACCCAGGCAAGTTTGTTCAGCCTTTGCAGGCAACCTTCAGAGATCCAAGAGGCACTGGGGCATCCTCCTTCAGGTGACTGGTGTCCCCAGTGCCACTGTGACTCCAGTGCTTTTCACGGCTGCTCATCCCTGGGCTGGCTCCACTCTGTTAATGGCTGATCTTCTCTCCCTGGAAACAAGCCCATGGCCTTTGCCTGTCCCACCTCACCCCTCCCACTCCTCTGCCAAACAATTATTACCTTCTTGGGCAAACCTGAGATAGTATTAAACGAGAGGGAGGTTTTCATACACAAATGTCCCTGTGATTAATGGATTAAGAGATTCTGTGCAAATTAAAGCCTTT
>NW_005054532.1:58738-60287 GCF_000277835.1 Geospiza fortis | reverse complement strand
CTTTTACAGAGACGCTGTGGGCCTTGCTTGCCCCATCCCTTTTGCTGCAGTTTTCTCCCCACAGTGACCCAGGGATTTTCCCCAAATCCTTCAGCCCACTGAGTCCTGGGCAGCCCCTGCTGCTCCTGAACCAGCACTGTGGAGAGGAGGATGCTGTGAGCACAGCTTGTTTATACACAGAACCAGCCCAAGAGAGGGACTGTAAATGCCTCTTTATTTCCATATTTATCATTGCAGCTCAGATGGATGAGGAACTCAATGGAAAGTTTAGATGAAACAGAGAAGAAATGAAAAACTGTTGGCAAGCGGCGGCTCAGCTGAGACTGGCAGCCTCAAGGGCTTCCAGAAGGAAAAAGGCTTTCAATTCCTGCACTGCTGCTCCATAACAACCCAATTCCCCTGCCAGGCCAGGAGGAGTGGGGCAGCTGGGGAGCCTTGCCCTCCTGTGATCCCACCCCAGGGAGATGGACCTGAGACCCCAAAGCAGCACCTTTGGCCTTGCTGATGTTTGACAGGGCTGATTTCTTCCCAGAGCAGCAGCAGAGTGTGGGTGTGGAGGCTCCGTAAGGATCTCCAGGTGATGGGCACTGTGGTCACCCATGCCATGGTGGAAAGGAGCCACAAAGGCTTTGCTGGACACCTTTGGAACATCCAGTGCTGGGTGCTGGTGCTGGATGATGATTTAAAGCCCATTTGTGCAGGTAATAATGGCTCATAACCATCCCCTCTCCTTTAGTGGTGTGACACTGCTGAGATGGGCTGTCTTGTGTTTCCACCTTAGGAGAGGTGTTTTATTAATTGTCCCTGCTCCTGAGCCCGTGTGTGCTGTGATGTGGACGTGCTTCAAATGCAGTGACGAGGAGGTGGCAGCTGGGATGTGGCTCCTGGAGGAGGCAGCCAGAGAGGCAGGGATGGTGCTGCCCATGGCTGTCCGGTGATCTGTAACCTTCAGCCCTGGGAGGGACTGACTGTCCCAGGCCAAGGGAGTCTGACTGTGCTAGGGGATAGCCAGGACTGTGTGTCTGTGACCAGGCTCTGTTCCATGGGGAGGAGGCAGGGGACTGAACTGTCCCCTTGCTGCCTGCATGGCCCTCTGTGCGGGCCAATTTTTCCCCCAAATCCCTGCTTGAGCACCCATAAGGACCCTGCCCAGACCATCTGGCATGATGGCTTCTAGAAAAGCATCCTTAGGGTCGCTGGCCCTGCCTGGTCACAGCTGAGCTGGTGGCACTGAAAACTTGAATTTCCCTTCACACCCCTCTTGTACCTGCAGGTCCTTGTGCACTCACCTCGGGCTTTGTTCTCCTCCCTGCTTTCCCCTCATTTGTGCCCGGCTCCGGAGGAGAGCACTGGGAATTGATCACTGTGTCGGCTTCGCTAATTTAATCCAAAGCCGGTACCAGGTGGGAGCGAGCGAGGGCAGCCCGGGGGGCCCTGCGTGCGGCGAAGCCCCGGGCGGTGCCGACCGGCGCCGTTAATAACCGGGGCTGAAAGGCGGCAGCCCGCCGGCATCGCCGCTCTCACCCAGGCACAGCCGCAGCCCCCACCG
>NW_005054532.1:57937-58676 GCF_000277835.1 Geospiza fortis | reverse complement strand
CGCTGAGCCCGTAGTGCCAGGACAGAGCTGTCCTGGGCACAGGGACCGTCAGGGGCTGTCACCCGGCGGGCGCTGAGCCCTTAGTGCCAGGACAGAGCTGTCCTGGGGACGCGGCACAGGGACCGTCAGGGGCTGTCACCCGGCCGGCGCTGAGCCCTTAGTGCCAGGACAGAGCTGTCCTGGGGACACGGCACAGGGACCGTCAGGGGCTGTCACCCGGCCGGCGCTGACCCCGAGCTGTGCCAGGCTGCATGGGCAGAAACTCACCCGTGAACCGCGAGCTGCACCCCCGCCGGCACAGCCCTTCTAGAGCAGGGATGGCTCCTGGGCTCATCGCATCCCACTTATGGCTCCAGAGCCTCCGAGGGACTGATGGCTAAAGCCTTTGGATGAGTCTCTTTTTTTGGCAGTGAATGAAATAGGATTTGTGCTGGTGGTGATAAGAGACTACAAGATGGACCTATCTGATCCTCTCAGCAATTCAGAGAGGCTGATGCTGACATGGCAGAACAGGTCCTGCAATAGTCTTCATGTCCCAGCACAAAAAATGGGTGAGAAAAAGCATTTTTAAAAGTGACTGGGGAAACTCTGCAGCTGTGATGCTATCCTATCTCAAGCCTAGGGTTCCCTGCTGGCCTCTTTGGAGTCACAAGTACTTCAAAAATGCTCTGCTCTGAACTCAGGCTGGGTCATG
Organism: Geospiza fortis; assembly: GCF_000277835.1. Taxonomy (NCBI): domain Eukaryota; kingdom Metazoa; phylum Chordata; class Aves; order Passeriformes; family Thraupidae; genus Geospiza; species Geospiza fortis. The sequence goes on along the minus strand of NW_005054532.1, from coordinate 57,982 downwards.
ACTCATGTCTTGGGCTGTAAAAATGCATTTCATTGTGTCAGCAGG
>NW_005054532.1:54983-57915 GCF_000277835.1 Geospiza fortis | reverse complement strand
CAGAGGTGAGGCTGGCTGGGGCAGGCTGTTCAACAATTACACCCACTGGAGCCCAAATTCCATCTCATATTTTGCTACAGCACGCAAAAAAGGTTCAGGGGAAGGAAGGGCTGGAGGGCAAAAGTGTTTCACTTAAAAATCCTGGTAGAACTATGCAGTGGCTTGTCTGGCCACAAATCCATCTATTTTGGTGCAAGTGCAAAGCCTGGACCTGCCACCTGGAAATGTGACCTCAAGAGTTTCCTGCAGCCTGTGAAGTTTGCTTTGTACTCAGGACAGACACCTCTCATGCTCATCCTCACATCCTTCCAGAAGGAAAAGGGCAACTGAACCCTCTGGATGTCTCTGCCTTGCTGTGGGTCTTGTCTCTGGGTCTTCCCCCAACCAAAACTACTTGCAGGTACTTTTAGTATGAAAATATCACCAAAAACTAAGTTACCTGTCAAGGGCAGCACTGTGAGGCTTCACAGCATTGGCACCTTGTGACTTAATTTTGCTTGTGGACTTGAATGTCCAATTACGTGTCTGGGAGTGTTTAGCTGTGGTGACCAAATTTGGGACACATTGCCACAACTGAGCTACTGGAGAAGCCAAACAGCCTTGAGAGGAGAGGAGCCTGGTGACTCCAGACGAGCATATGGCAATCCTGGGAACAAACCCACACACCTTTTCCTGAAGAAAATCTGGATTCCTTAAAGGAAGGGGTTTAATCAGGAAGGATCAACTCCATGAAGAAAATGTGGATTCCTTAAAGGAAGGAGTTTAACCAGGAGGGATCAATTCCAGGAAGAAAACCTGGATTGCTTAAAGGAAGGGGTTTAACCAGAAGGGACCAATTCCATGAAGAAAATCTGGATGCCTTAAAGGAGGGGTTTAACCAGGAGGGATCAATTCCACAAAGAGCAATTGCCCTGTTCCACTGCTGTCCAGGACAGACTGATGCTGTGGGAGTGGGACAGGGGCTCAGTGCCTGTTAAAGCCCTGGGCACTGAGGAAGCCCAGGAGCAGCTGCAGACAGAGGCAGCTGAAGGGTTCCTGCTGCCTCCCACCAACGCTGCCCGCGATTCATCAATTACCTATCTGCTCAGTCCTTTTCTCCATCCTTTTACAATCTAAATAGCACATTTTATAGTTGCTGCTAAGTGATGTGATCAACATCAATTACCTACTAAAAGAGAATCAAGTCTTGATTTAAAATTAAGTGCTGCATTTTCCCATGTTCTTTATATGTAGCCAACAGAATAATTGCAGTGACATAAAAACTAATTACACAACTCCACAATTAGGCCTCCCTCCTAGTGCTGTGATTGTCTTTAAGTATACTGATGAAAAATTACTCCCAGTCCCAAATTACTCTCTCACACCCATCTTCTCTAATACCTTTTGAAAAAGCCCTCCACCCCATCAGACCAAAGAGAGGAACTCCAGATGCAGAAGGTAATACATGCAGAGTGTATTTTCTTATCTCTTAGATGTGGGAGCAGTTTCAGATGTGGGATTTGGTTGGGATTGCCCAGGGATGCAGCAGTGCTCCTCTCTGGATAGACTGAGCATCTCAGTGAGGCTTCCCAAAGTGCCTGGTGGCTGCTGGCACAGCAGAGACAAGCAGGGGGAAAATCCTCTTCCCAGTGCCCCAGCTGACCTTTGGCTCCTGGGCTGCAAGCAGAGAGACCAGTCCTGCCTGGCTGCCAGCCTTGGGCTTGGTGTGTGGAGCCCAAAAGGAGGAGGAAGAGGCTGAAGTACAGCAGTACTTTCCCCCATCCAAAAGCCAGGAGTTACACCCAGGCAGCAATCACGTAGCTGCCTGAGAAACCATAAACCTCAACAAAAATCATAAACATCTATAAAGCTCTGGTGCACTCCTGACAGGCTTTGAGGGATTTGATTCCAGATTATGTTTTTGAGATGTTTACAACCAACCTGGAAAGATTGAAAAATATTCAATTACTGGCAAGGAGAGCTGAGATTTGCTTACAGTCAATCTCTGCCTCCAGGATCTCTGTGGGTGCCAGCAGTGAAACACAGCATGGGTGAGCAGAGCTGTGGGGACAGTGGCCCAGGGACAGGTCCCCCTGATGTCACTGAGCATCTTTCACTAGATGATTAAGCATAGCAGGTTTAATTCTGGGGCTGGCACGTTGGTTTTGGCTGCTGTGCAGTGGATCCCATGGCCTGTTCCTCAGCCACAACCCAGCCCTCACCAGGGAGGACTGCACAGCTCGTGGCTGATTTTCCATCATCTCTGCAATGCCATCACTCAGTTGCTGTTAGGAGAGGGGTGGGAAATGCTTTGGCATGATTTTAATCAGCAGAGTGCTTTGAGTGAATGAGGTGAGGGGACCAGTGAGCTCCCTGTGCCTTCTCTGACTTTCTCACCTCATTTCAGCATCAACCAGGGGTGCCAAGACTGAGAATTTACACCTTTGTGTTTACCTGAAACCTCACTACCTTCCTCAAAACCTGTGAAAAATAAAGGGGGTGCTGAAGTAGCCTGTGGCAGGGACGATGTGATGTGTAAACCCAACATCTCCAGACCATTGCAAATATTCCCTCCTGATCCCCGGCACCAATCCCAGATATTCCCACCTTGTCACCAGCCAGAGCACTGGGTGCCACCTCCAACCCTTCCTTGGACATCTCCAGGGCAGGGGACTCCAAACCTCCCTGGGCAGCCCGTGCCAAGGCCTGACCACCCTTTCCATGGGGAAATTCCTCCACAAGTCCAACCTAACACGATGCACAGAGGCGCGCCAAAGCAGGCAGTCCCGTCTGTCCCCTCCTGAGGGACAGATCCTCCAGGACGGGGCAGCTGCCCGGGACAGGCCGTTCCCACAGCCAGGGAGGCTCCTGCCCTCCCAGCGCAGCCCCGGCTTCCGGGGCCCGACCCGGGACAGGCTCAGCGCGGCGAACCCAGCCCGGGACACGGCCCCGA
>NW_005054532.1:35335-54427 GCF_000277835.1 Geospiza fortis | reverse complement strand
GGACTGCAAACGCGGCCCCTGTGAGGGGCACTTAGACACACAGTCGGGGCAGGGCAGGGGTCCCTTACACTCAGGGGTTTTAAACAAAAATCTTACACGTGCGTTTCCCCCAACGGGCACAGTTTGGATCCTGCCTGGAGCACGAGGCTGCGTGACCTCTGGCCTACTGTGTGCCTAGGCTGCTGTGGAATAAAAACGTGCTGGAAAAATTGAAGTAGCTCTGGGATATTAAAATGGATGTTTCTTCAGGGTGTGCGCTCTGTAACACGAGGTCTGAATTTTAAAACTGTTTTAATTGTTTTGGTACAAGCCTGCATATGGTTCTCTGGCTGGAGAACTGGTGAAATGATGCATTCCACAAGGCCAGGAAGGGAATGCTGAGCAAATGGGATTTTGTATATAAACACTGTTTGGAATGTTGCCTTAAAATGTTTAAGTTCAGTGGTTGACTAACACTTGCATTAGGAGTGATCTTTGACAGAGCTCTGACGCTGCCCACCTTCAGGAGGGTCTGGGTTTACACCAAGTTCTAGAGACACAATTTCTTAAGGTCAAGTTATTTATTCTGCAGTGTTTCTCTGCTAGAACTAACCCAGTCCAAGTACAGCGCAGAGGCAGAGCTGCCTGCGCTGGTGCTGCTCAGTGTGCCTGCCAAAGGAGGGTAATCTGCAGAGGCATTTCTGTGGTGGAGCTGTCTGTGGAAGTGGCTGGTCCATGCACAGCCTGGCAGGAGCCTTTTAAGTGCAGATAAGTGTCCAGAGGACGTTACAAGAGGATGACACGCCCTGTCATTTACCGAACGTGCTGCCGCAGTGCTCCTGCTCCCTGTGATCATTTGAATTCATTTGTTCTCTGGGAGTAGCACTGTTAAGGGATGCATTTCTAAGTTTCTCTCTTTTCTTTTCCCCAACCCTGCCTTAAAATGACCCAGCCTGATCCACTTCGCTTTTCAGCAGCCTCTAGGGCGTTTCTATGGTGGAAGTATCCAAAATACTGTCCCAGAAACTTCAGTGTAGGAGTCCAGCTACCAGAGGTGAGAGCAGCAGCGTTCCTGGAGGCTGCTGTCCGTGCGACCATGTATTTATTAAATTTGAAGGGATACAAATATGTATTTTGGGAAGAAATCAGCTGGAAACAATTCCTGGTGAACTGTCAGAACAGCCTTTGGAGACCCTGTGTCCTGATGCAGCACAAGAGCGGGGCTGGTGCTACTGCCACCACCTTCTTCATTTTTACAGTGGAGAATTCCTTTAGCCTGAGCAATAAAACACCTGGAAAACTCCAGCACCCCCACACCTGTCTCTGCTTCTGCTTGGGTTGGGCAGATGGGGTTGAAAGCACAGCAGCCATGCCTTGAGAATTTGTGAGGCAGTGGATTATTGGGATAAATTTAGGGATATTAGTCAGCCTTTCCATGTGCTAATCCTCTGTGCTACTGACTCCCTCCGTGGCTTTTGTAACCCACCTCAGCTCTTACACCCAGCGTTCTCCTCTGAGAAATAACACTCCACTCGGGCTCGTGAGGGAGGTGAATCAGCTTTAATTAAGATTTGTCGAGCACTTTGTTGATAAGTTCTCAATAGCTGGTTGCTATTTTTTATGAACACGCAGATATTCTTAGCACCTGCAGTGGGGAGTGACACAAGGCTGGGGATCTCTGGGAAGCAGCCCTGCCAAGGGAGACGGCGCCTGCTCACCGCGGCTTTGTCAGATCCATTCTGGCTGTGGTTCACGGGGCAGCTCAGCAAAACCCCAAATCCCTCTGAGTCTTTGGGAAATCTGAAATGTTCCTGAGAGCTAAGCCCTGCTTTTGCATGAGATTTGTAGCTTTTGCCCCCTCACTGGGTTTCTCCCAAGCTGCTGGTTGGGTTTGGTGCAGCTGTGTTCTGCTGTCACCTGCTTTGTAACACCTTGTGGCAATGACTTCAATGGCTTTTAACAACTGTCCCCTCAAATTAAGGTGTCTGGGGTAGGCAGGGCTGGGTGACGGCCCCTGTGGCCTTCAGGTGGTGCAGAGGTCAGTGGGGCTGTGTGGGGTGGGAGAGGAGGAGGGAAGCTGGGAAGCTGTGCCCTTCCCCAGGGCAGCATCCCATTCCCTGCAGGCTTCTCTGCTGCAGCAGCAGGTGGCAAATGAAGCTTGATGAGCTTTGTTAGTGAGGGATAGGGAAGGCGTGAATGGAAACGGTCACAGCAGTGCTGGCTCTGTGCTGTGTGGGTGCCCCTCAGCAGGATGAGGAGCTCTGTTGTATTTTGGGGAAGAGAAGGCTGTTCATTTGGCTTTGTCACTGCTGTAGGAGTAGCCAGATGGAGGATGCTAAAAGGAAATACAGGGCTGGAACAGCCTCCTTGTCCATCCCCCTGTCCTGAGCCAGGTGAGAGATGCTTGGCTCCAGGCTGGACAGTGGTGGATGGTAGTGCAGATCTGGACAGGGCCCAGTTCCCTCTGGGCCTTGATGGAATCCCACTCTCAGAGCCTGACAGCTCATCTAACTTGTCCTTGCAGCAAACTGAGCAGCCAGTTTGTCTCTTGCCTTCATAGAGTGAGGAGCCCTGTGGCTGGTTGTCCTTGTGAGTAAACCCTGTTAAAATCTGAGAGCTGGTACTGGCCCTGGAGGGAGCAGGGATGGAGAAACCCCTCCACAGCTGGTATGGGGCAGCATGTTTTATACTGCTGACTGCTCTGCTGGCTGCCCAGACCCTCTGGTTTGTCTGTGACTCAGAGCTGATACCCAGCACGGAGACCAGAATTGGGTATTTTATGTTCCTGGATCACAGAGGGGTGTTCAGCTCTTTGGAGCTGTGGTGTCACAGTGCTGGCACATTCAGTCTGGTCCCCAGTTTTCCCCAGGTTTCCTCTGTCTAGAGAGCTTTCCCCTGGACTCTGTTTGTGTGCTTGATCTCTGTTTGTGCTGTTTCCAAGTACACTTCTTTGCATTGTTTTCCTTGCTTTTCTTTCTATTGATTTGTGGGTGTTTTGGGAACTTTTCCTCAGTTTATCAATTCTGATCATGACCTCCAGAGTGCCTCCAGCTCTTAACTCCTGGGCATCCTTTCAGGTTTTATAAAAGTGCTTTCTCTTCATTGTTCAAACTATGAATGGAAAGGTTGAACAGAAGCAGACCTGGGCTGAGCTCCCAGGGCTCATACACAAGGATTTCTCTTGTGGTGACAGGGAATTGCTGATAGCTACCCCTCAAGTGTGTGGGGTTGAGTTGCTTTGGTTGGTCTTTTTTTCCTTATTAATGAGCACTGGGCCTAATGAAGGTGAGCTTGCCCAGACCCAGCTCCTCTGGCTATTGAAAGCATCAGATGGATAGAGTGAAAAACCTGCTTTGTGCTGGTCAGAGGTGTGATGGGCAGGTTTCTGTAGGGGGGGATTGTGCTCTCCTTCTCAAGGCTGAGATGATTTGTAAGAGCTTTCATGAACTTTGTTCACCTGGGGCTTCTTGCTGGTGCTTGCTGGGGCTGTCACAGCTCCAAGACAATCCTCAGCCCTGCTTCCCACTCAGAGCTGCCTCAGCAGTGGGCTGTGCATGGGGGAAGTTGTGTCCAGCATCTCCTGCTCCCCTTTTCTCTCCATAGGGCTCTCCTCAGTGAGAGTTGGGCTTGTCTGTATGTGGCTAAGGTAGCAAAAATGCATTTTTCTCCTCAAGCAATTCCAAGTTCCTTGTGTGGTTGCTGTTCTCTGGAAAAGAGAAAACTACTTGTTCTGGAGAAATTAATGACACTCACTTTTATTCCTAATTAGTGTGTCATGGTGGGTGTGGTTGCAGGACACCTCATTGCACCAGGCCTCTGCTGTCACCTCAGTGCCAACTGCTTAAGGAAGAGGAGTTACTTGAGCTGAAATAGATTTCACTGGAGCAAACATCTCTGCCCAGCTCTACCCTCCCCAGGTTCTGTGAGTACTGAGCTGCTGGGCTCAGCTGCCTGAAGTTCAAGAATTGGTCCTTTTCTGAAGTGCTATTCCATCTTTCTTTGCACATGGGTGTGTAACTGTGGGGTGAAATTTGGGCCCCACCGAATTTAAGGACAACACAGGATTGCTCTGTGGTGTTCATGTCTTCCTCCTCTCCAGGCTGGTGACTTGTGCTACCCAGCTGTTCACTCCAGCTGTGCTTCAGGGACACCATCAACAGGATGGAGACACTGTGCCCTCTTTGTTCTCCTGTGTTGGTCCCTGGCTGATGGTAGAGTCATGGAATAATGAAATATTCTGAGTTGGAAGGCACCTACAAGCATCATTGTGTCCAACTTGGTGGATGCCCTGACCTAATTTCAGTTCCAGGAGAGAAAATTCAGTCTCCCTAAAACCTTCCTTTGGCTTCTGTTGGATTCTTCCTCACTTTTCTCCAGGGGGCTGTGTGCTGTAGTTAAATATGGATGGAAAGGTTGTGTTCCACTCTGGATTACAGCTGAATCTCAGTGGTGGATAAATTGCATCCCAAGTCTAGTTTGCAAAGCCCTTTGGGCTTCATGGGCTGCAGGAAGCAGTATTTTATTCTAGATGTGTGTTTGCTGATAATTCTATAGGATTTGCAGACAGCAGGTTGTAAGAGCCCTGATTATAGTGGTTCCCTGTGCAGTCAGACTCTGCCCAAATAATTCAAGTGCCTGCTGCAGAGAGAGGGAAAGGAAGATGGAAGGATGATTTAGAAATCTCTGGAGTAGATGGGAAAAAGATGCATATGTTGATCTGAAGGAGATACCCAGCCACATATATGTCTTTCAGCATCTAAATAAAATTCAGGATTTTTTAAATGGTTGCCTACTTAAAGCCCAAATAATTCCTTTAATGACAGGTTTTAAAGGTTTAACTTAATTTTAGAATTTTTATTTCAAGTGTCCTTCCATAAAATTAACTTTTTGAATGCAGAATGCTTTAATGTCTTCCGTGTTGGTGCTCATTTGCAAGAAATCTCTGCACAGTTATTTCTTATGTACCAGTTAAATCTATCAGCCAACAGATGTCAAGTGTAGCAAAAATGCTATAATAATATTATGGTCTAATAATAGTTATAATGATTCTAATTACCTGGTGCAGCTTTAAAGAGAGGCAGATTCAGAGATGAGTGCAAAGGAGGTGTTTAACCTTGAACTGCAGAAGCAGGGCTCTTCCAGAGGTGCCTGTGCTGCGCCCTCTCCTCCCTATCAGACATCCCCCTCCCTTTATTTCCTCCAGCAGACTGGGAGCAGCACTCTGGTGTGTTTTTAATGTTCAGACCTCATTCTGGCTGTGTTCAAAGAGTGCTGGAGAGCTGAGGATGAGCACATTTCCTGCACTACCTGGGAGTGTGAAGCCTGCTCATTTTCAGCCTCTGTCTGCCCTGCTCCTGTCTTGCTCCCACTGCCTGATGATTGTGGCACTCGAGGATTGCTCCCACTTCGGGAGCTGCAGAGCCTCAGCCATCTCCATCCTCTCTGCAAGCTGCTTGTGCTGCTCTTACCTGTCAGGGGTGGCTTTGCCCCAGCTTGGAAAGCACAAAGCCAGAGTCTCCTGATGGGAGTGTTTGGGGATGTGCAGGTGAGTGGTTGAGAGCTGTTGATCCCTACAGAGGCTTTGGTGTGGGGGTAGGAGAGCACTGGGCTGGTCCTTGAGTGCTGTGCTTGCCTTGCCTTTGACAGTCTGGCCCCACAGAGCCTTGTCAGAGTCTCCTTCCCCAGCTGCTCCATGTGCCAGCCCTGTTACATCACTCCCAATGCCCTTTCACCACCGTATTTTTCCTTTAGGAAGGATCCTGGGCTGCATTTGCTGTATTCCTGTGGCTTTTGCCCGATGTTGCTGAGTGCTGTTAGTGCCTTGGGGTCCCAGTGCTCATTGTGGCTGCAGTGTAATGGATCCCCTCGTGTCACAGCTGCTCATTTATGCCTGTGACATGAGGGGTGAGGAGTCCCTGGCTCACAGACCAGCAGCCTTTCCACAGAGGAAGCTCTGTGTGGGCTGGAAGTCGACAGCTTTCAATGATTATATGCTGAACCTTCTTCCTATAAATAATTGATTCACAGGCTGATGAGAACTACAGGAACTTGTCTCTCAGTTGCTGCTCCCTGGCATGGGCAGCAGCTGGAAATCTGCTGTTTTCCTATAAAATGGATCCAGAGGTGCCCTTGCAAGGTTTTCTTTATTTCCAGCCTGCTTGTAGGCTGACCTGCTCTGCTTCTTGGGAAAGCCCTGCCTGCCAACACCTGCAGCACACCTTGTGCCAAGGTTTGTGCTGCTCAGAGCTCTGCCACCTTCAGCCTTTCCCTGGGGGCTGTTCAGCCTGTCCCTTGGGCGGGTTCAGCCTCTCCCTTGGGCGGGTTCAGCCTCTCCCTTGGGCGGGTTCAGTCTTTCCTCTGGGCAAGTTCAGCATTTTCCTTTGGGCAGGTTCAGCCTCTCCCTTGGGCAGGTTCAGCCTTTCCTTTGGGCAGGTTCAGCCTTTCCTTTGGGGAGGTTCAGCCTTTCCTTTGGGCATGTTCAGCCTTTCCTTTGGGGAGGTTTGCCTTCTTGCTGGAGTCAGTGTGTGTGTGTGTGTTGGTGCATCACCATGGAGATGAGGCCACAGGAGCTGCAGGGTGCAGCCTTTTCCAGGCTCGCGTGAAGAAGGATGCGGTAACGGGCTCCTCTTATTTAGGGAAAATGATTTCTTGGAGTAAATAAATTGTCAAAGAACACTTGGCATCAGCTCAGGTGCTATTAAGGAGAAGATCTCTTGAAGCCAGAGCTGTGAGGCTCATGCAATATTCACCTGCTTTGCTGTGTTCCACATCAGGCGTTGCTGCTGTGCCCAACGCTGACTCACTGACCCACCTGTGCTTTTACTTACCCCGAGATAACAAAGCTCCTGTTGCTTTTCTCCTCCCTTTGTAGGTATTTCTCATCCTGCCATAACAGCACCTTCCTGGATCCCTTTCCTTGCCCACTGAGTGTCCAGCTTTTCAGTGCTTTGAGTGGTTACAAGCCTTCACTTCCCGTGGCTGCTGCTGCTTTGGCTGGGTTTGGGGAGGACGTGGAGGGTATGTGGCTGCAGTGAGCTCTCCCCCATGCAGAAACACCTCTCTGGGTTGAGCACATCCCAAAACCCTGGTCTGGTCGTGTGGACATTCTTGGGGGGCTGGGGACACTGCCCTTTCCATGTGCCTGTCCCTGGCACACTTTTCCTTTCTAGTTTCTGGTACACAGAACCCTCCCAACAAGGTCTGGAAGGGCCCCGTGGCAACTCTGCCTCATTGCCTCCACGTCTTGTTCCAGACTTCATCTGTAAACATCTCTTTGCCCTTGCTAAAAACACTGTCTCTTAATTTCTCTCTGCAGGAGTATTATTTAATTTGTAACAGTTTTAGGACGTTATTTGAAAAATCCGATATGAAGCTGTATTTCATTTACTGTAATGATCCACTAATGCAGGCATATTTCAAAGGCAGGCAATGCAGTACTGTGGGGTTTAATTAAATTTTGTTTTGCAACTGAGCATCAATAGACAGACAATAACAAATGGTGGACAATATGCATACAGAACAAAGTCTCTTCATTTTCCTTTTCAAGACTGTGGAAGTGAAAATGTATAGCCCTTAAAATGGACTTGGCCTGCTCACAACTGCTGCTTTACTGTAGTTAACTCACTTCAGGAGGAGTTTTTTTCTTCTTACTCTGCTTTAATTAATTTTCTTGCTCTCTTCCTGCCCACAAAATAAACTCTTAGACTGTGGAAAATTTCCAGCAGGAGCCGTGGGTGATCTAAGTGCTTCTGCAAGTTCTGCATGTAGTTTTGAATACTGTGTTGGTACCTAGTGTGTGATGGCTCCTCCAGATGGGCCCTCCTGAGGGTGACAGAACAGAAGGGCTGGGTGTGAGGTTCCTGTCTCTGGGAACTGGACATGGCATGTGCCAGCCTTGGAGAGGGAGGGACAAATGGTGTTGCTGCCATGGTTGTACTCAAATCAGGAATCGGTAAGTGGCTCTGGAGTGCATTTTGTTCCTCTTCTCCCAGCAAGCGTGGGGTAATCAAGTACACAGTGTATGTGGGGAAGCTCGGGAAGAGTGTTCCACGTCAGCAGGAGGCTTCTGGGAACCATCTGAGTACTCACAGCGTGGCACTTGGACACGTGTTCTTGGGTAAAGAAATTTGTCACTGGTGCTGCAAATGGGCTCCTTTGTTCAGATTTGAGGAGCAGGGTGAGATGGGGTGGCTGAGGCAGATTTGGTTTCTCCAGGTGTCTGGAGAAATTACCACTGTTCAGGAACAGAACCAGAGTTTGCTGAGGAACCCGATGCGAGTGTGACTCCCACTGCACTCCAGCCCTTTGATTCTCTCAGCGATCTCTCAAAGCAGAGAGCTGAAAAAAGCATTAATTTTTCAGAGGAAGAGTCTCCATTCAGAGACGTGAGTTCAAGCCATGTCCTGGGTTGATGCCTAAAGCTTTGCCTGCTTAACCTGCCTTCAAAGGCTGGGGGCAAGGGCTCTGCCTGGAGCTGGCACTGCTTTCCACCACGGAGCTGGGCTGGATCACAGTCCAGAGAGCTGCTGGCTGGAAACTGGAGCATGCAAAGGCTGGGAATCTGTGGGAACCTGACTCCTGATGTCTGTGCAGCTGTAAGTGCCTGAAAAGCATGGCTGGAAATGACAGACTGGAGTCTGTAACCTCCTCCTCCTCCTCCCTGGGATCTCGGTGTAGCACTTGCCGTGTTCCAGGCACAGCCTGTGTTTGCTCCTTGCTGGAAGCAGCACCGTGAGTCCTTTGCAGCTCTCCTGGTTGCCTGGGCCAGCTGAGGGTTGTGTTCTGAGCTGGGTGAGAGGCTCCTGGAACAATGGATGGGGTCCTGTGCTCCTGCCAGTCCCTGTGGCTGGAGAGGAGTCCTGGTACAGATAAAAGGGGTATAAATATAACTCGTCATCAGGCACTGGGTGCTCTTTAAATAAACTGGGAAAACCCCACACAGCTGAGGTTTGTACTGGCCCTGCTAATACTGGGGGAATGCCCCAGGCCTGAATCCTTGTTCTTCCCTTATTCCTTGCTTTAGGCTCCCAGATTTCCCATTTGCTCACTTCTTTTTGTTGATAGGCAGTGTCAAGGTTCTGTTGCTGTGGTTTGGGGCAGGAGGTTGCTTTCTGGTGACTTGAAGCAACACGTCCAACTTCTGTCCTTCCTTTGCATCTCCTGCCTTTCTCCGTGTGGCTGCTCTCACTGTGCCATAAACTAATCTCCTTCTAGCCAGGAACCTCAGGCCTCTTGCAGATTCACTTTTATGGGGCCATTATCCATCATCTATAGAAGGAGAGGCTTTCCTGGCTATGGCAGGGCTCAGGTGACTGCTCCCAGATGGAGCACACTGGATCATCTGGAGCCAGGGGCTGAGCCCTGGGCTGAGGGATGTGCCCTCTGTGCCGACCAGGGAGTGCTTGAGCCTGGTTTTTGCAGGAGCAGGTGAGTGATTTGAGATCCTCACAGTACTGCTGGCATGATTTATTCTTGCAGAAGTGCCCACAGCAGCTTTAGGGGTTTGTTCTGCCCAGCAGGATCACAGACAAGGACATGCCTGGGCCCTGTGCTTTAGTGGCTCTTGCAGGACTGTGCAGCAAACAGGACCTGCGAGGGGCCTCAACACAGGGGCACAAGCCCAATGCATGGGGAACTGCAATGGTGCTTGGGAGTGAACAAAAATAAGTCTCTAGGACTATTTAAAATGAAAAAGAAAGTAGTAATTAGTAATTAAAAGTAAAAAAAACCAAAACAGTAGTAATCTGTATTTCAGTTTTGAGGGAATTCTTGTAGCAGGAGAGCATGTGCTGGCTGGGAGGGAAGAAGCACTTGCTCAGACAAGTGATAATCCATTGCAGCCTGTTCCAGACACCTGGCAGATACCAGCCTTCCTCAGGCCTCCCTGGGATGAGCGAGGTGCTGTGCCACTGGATGAGGAATGTGGAGTTTCTGGACTATGTGGAGTGCTCATTTAAACACCAAATCCTTGTTCCTGATGGGAGCTGCTGGTGGCTGCCTGGCGTGGGGGTGCTCACGGGAGCTCATGTCTCACCACCAGAAGTGTGCTGGGCTCCACAAGCACGCGGGGCTGACACGGCCGGCTCGCTTCCTTGGATTTCTCCTCTGGAGTTTGGCAGCCGTCTGCTTCAGGGAGCACAGTGGCCTCATAAGAGTTTATTTGATCTGACACATGACAAATTGTTTCTGCTGGCGGCTACTTGAGGCACAGTCTGTTCGCTGGCAGCCGCGGCTCTGCGGGCGCTGGGAAGTGGAGGAAGGCAGCCCTGCCTCCTCCTCTTAGGAAACATCAGTGCAGGGAGCGTTGCTTTGACCCCCCCCACCATCCCAGCCTCCCTTCTGCTGCTCGGTAACGGTGCTGCTGGCATGGATTATTAATGATGTTTGTGTGCTGGGTGTGTCTGCAGGTGCTGCTTGTGGTTCCCATGGCGTGTTGGCTGCGGGGCAGAGGAGAACCTGTGTTCTGGAACCAGACCCATTGCCACTAAAAACACTTTGTTAAGTTCCTTTTTTTAGGATACCCTTTTAGCTCTGCAATGAGCAGCAGAATATTACATTCCTCAGCAGAATAAAAAGTACATGTCCCCTGTGAGATAGTGTAAATACATTTTATCTGTTCTATTACCTGCAGTTTTCAGAATATGTCCCCTAAGCATTTTAATCTTGTTTTCCAGAGTTGTCTCAGAGTGAGGAATTGCTCCTATTTGCAACTTTGGGAATGATTACTTGTTCATTAATTTCTTCCCTTTCCTGCTGTCCATCTATTATTGCTTCCAAGAGAAAAAAAAACCTCTCTGTAAATCTCCTCCAAAACAGGGCTGAGTGCCTGATTAGACAGAGAGTTATGTGTGCTGGGATCTGTTCCTGGGAGATCATCCTGGAGCTGTGCATGGAGCCCTGGTGCTGCTGTTCCATGCCCTTGGGCACACAGAACCCTCCAGGTGATGCCTTTTCCTTGGTCTTAAAATTAAGAGACAGACACAGTTAGGGGATAAAGGGTTTTTATCTTGGTATTTAATAAAGATCTTTATGGTGCACCACTTCACCAAGGTGGAATGTGCTGAACTGCACGCACATGGTAGATCATGTATACAATTTATAGACCTTGCAAATTAGCATATTTAACAAAGATGCCTCAATGAGAGGCTTGAAGGAATAGTGTGATATCTTCCTATTTCAAAGTATTTCTCACTAGATGGGCTTAATTTTAGTTTACAGCATGTATTTTAGAGGGGACCTTGGTTTCTCAAGATAGTGTAGGGCTTTCTGGCCTCCAGCTGAGGCCTTTAGGATGTTTGGTTTTCTGGCCTAACAGAACACCAGGCTTATGGTAAGTTATCAGACTTAAGGAATTACAAGTGTACATGTTAAGGGCACTGAGAATACATAACAGGTATATAAAAGGCAAAAAATCCTCATGGCATCACTGGTGCCCAGGCTGGCTCCCTGCTCCTTGCCCTGGGATGAACAAGCCCAGCAGGCAGCACGTGCCAGGGCAGGCGGGCACACCTGGAGCACACCTGGAGCACACCTGGAGCACACCTGGAGCACGCCTGGAGCACACCTGGAGCACACCTGGAGCACGCCTGGAGCACACCTGGAGCACACCTGGAGCACGCCTGGAGCACGCCTGGAGCACACCTGGAGCACACCTGGGGCATGCTGGTGAGGCAGGAGCTGGAGGTCAGGGCAGCTCCAGCCCCCGAGCAGGGCTTTGCCTGCAGTGCTGGGGCTGTTACGAAACAGGAGCGAGATGGGACAATGCAGAGCAGTTCCTGCTGCCACGCTTTTGTCCAGCAGCTAAAAGCCAGTTCAGAGGGTTTTGTGGAAGCCTTGTTTGCTTTGGTCTTTTTTTGCTCTTTCTTTAAGTACAGACTTAAAAGAGCTGGAGACTGGAGGCCACTGTAGTTATTATTTCTTCCTGAATAGCACAATAAATGTACCATTTGTCAGGGTCCTTGCCTCAGAAAACATGTGGCCTGTTCCCACTGCTGTTCCCTTTGACATATGAGGAACTGCCCCTGCCTGCCTCTGGGTGTGTGGAGATTTCTCACTCCCTCATTGGGGTCAGTGCCAAAACTTGTCTTGACGTGTGACGTGTGTGGTCACTGGAAGTCACTGTGGAGGCTGTCACTGAAACAGCCTGGATTCACAGAGCAGCTTCATTTAGATGGCAGCTGATGGAGGAGCTCTGCAGGACAGCTGGGTATAGAACCTGTGTGCAGGAGGGGACAGCTGAGGGCTGCAGTCATCGTGGGAGAAGCTCAGACATGTACAGCCGTGGTCTGGCGGACCTGTGGTGGATGTGCCATGTCCCACCTGCCATGGCACCACCAGGATGCACAGGCAGCTGCTCAGGATGTTCTGGTGTTCCACAGCAGAGAGGAAGGTGCTGCAGGTGCCTCTTTGATCAGAGCTGAGGGTGTGTGAGGGAACAGCCTGCTGCTCACCCTGACAGCAGATTTCGAGCTCTTGGCTTTGCCAATCATCTCACAGCAAACACCAAGACATGGGAGTGAAAGTCCCTGTGTCCTTTGGCTGCTGCTTGGGTGTTTGCAGAGCCAGCAGGTGCAGTGACAGCCAGGACTGTCAAAGGAAGAACCCTCTGTGGAGCAGTGCTGCTCAACTACTGAGATATGCCAGTCCATGAAATGGCTCCTTATAGGGTGTGTTATCAAAAGGATTTTTCTTTTGAGTGTCTGGATCTCCTGCTGTTGGTCTGAGCTCCAGATGAGAAACAGTGCATTGACTGGAAGGTACTGAGGTTACAAACAGAGTAATTGTCCATTGGAAGAGAAAATTGTGGAGGAAACCCACTCAGAACACATCTCTGTTCTTCTTCTTCCTCAGAGCAGGTTTAGGAGTGCAGTGGCTGAGGGGCAATGGGGATGGAGCTAAGTACTGCTGAGTGAACCCCACAACTCTGAGGAGCAGGGAGCCTGGTCATGGAGCTCAGGTGGCACCTGGGAGCTTTACTGGCTCTCTAGTTCTCTCTCCATAGCCCATGAGTGCAGATCTCCCTGGGGCAGCAGAGCGTTCCCTGTGAGGGGAGCCCATGGTGCTGCAGTTCCAGCGGCGTGCGCGGGGTCCCATGGTGGTGCAGGCAGTCACAGGGAAGCTGTTTCATAACCTCTGCTGGCATTCATGAGATGTTCAGAGACAGGTTCTCCACTTAGTCAACGCTTTATGAGGATTTAAGGCTCAGGAGCTCTTTGAAGCACCGATGCAGCTTGTTCTGCCATGACAAGGTGGAGATGAACGCTGGCGTGACTTCCATTCCCAAGGAAAATGCTCTTTTGCACGGATCACAAGCTGTGGCTCTGCTGCTGTTTGACGAGACCAGAGGAATCTCAGATCCAGACACTCAGTGGCACATCAAAGCTTTCCTGTCTGAAGGTGAGGTGATGGGGAGCTCCAGCTCCATGTCCTTCGTGTTTGGGCAGCAGAAGGAAAGAAGTTCCCTGAACCAGGACTCACTTGGGGATCAAAGCTCTGCTTAGCAGAGGCTGACAGGGCAAAAAGCCAGGATGGCAGCAGGAAGGACAAACCCTGCAGAAGATCTGGGCCATCTGATAGCAGACCTCCAGAGGGGCCTGGGAGACCTTCTGCTCTGCTGGAGGAGTGGGGCCAGCATCTCCCCCCAAGGAGGCAGACCTGCAGTGTCCTGGGCTTGAGTGGAGCCATTCTGTTGTGCCTGAGGGATTGTTTAATTAAAAAGAATGCTGCACCATCACATTTCAACTGTTTTCTCCACACATTGCTGCAAGTAACATCTAAAATAGCTCTAAAAGGCAACAAACCATTCCCCAAAGCAGGGGTGGCAGATGAACAACAGGAGAGGGAAGGAATTATATTCTCTCTCAGCTTTCTGTGTCTGTGCATTTGCTTCTGCATTTGCAGCCCTTGGGGCTTGTTTTAATTTAAATTTCCGTAGGAAAAACCCTGTTGAAGGAATGCTGCCTGCAGTGGCTTTGGCTGTTCTGCTTTGGGGAGCAAGAGTTCCTTTTCAGTCTTGGTGGGAAATGCCTGGATAGAGGAACGGCAACCACCACGAGAGTCACTTCTGGATGGTGGGACTGGCAATCTCTCAGCTCTCCTTTTGTGCTCATTCCTGTCCCAGGGCTTATTTAATTGCTTAACAAAGGCATCCTCTGCAACCACTGAGAAAGGACCAGTGCAGGGAGGGAAAAAAAGCAAACTTGCATCAAGCCTTTCATCCAAGCACAGGGAGATGTTGCTGCTGACCTCAGTGTTTGTAACCGTGGTGCAGTGTTGGAATGGAGCAGCTGAGCCCCAGTGTGGGCGTTGATGTGTCCAGATTGATGCAGGGACTGGGGGCAAAGCAAGGACTGGTTCTGAGGGAACCTGCGTGGCAGCAGGTTGTGTTCATCCCCAGAGAGCTCCTTCAGGGCCGGGTTTGAGATTGGCTTGTTAGGGCTTTATCCCAGGTTTCACTGCCAGTCTGGCAGCTCCTGATTTGGTTTGACCCACGAGGTGGATCCCAGTGGCCTCTGCCTTTTCAACTGGGAGCTTGCCACAAAACTGGAAGCATGTGGGAGCTGAGCCAGAGCTGTACATCCAACCAGGCATGCCATGAACTCAATCCACAGGCTGCTATGCCATGTTATTCGTGAGCACACATCCAGGGCATGCAGCAGGCGAGCCCCACGTTTGCTGCCCGTGTGCCATCCTGCTCCCCGCTGCTCCCTGTCCCCTGGCTTGTCACGGGGAGTCAGAGCTGTCACCACCGACTGACGCTCTGTGGAGAGGTGAGAAAATGCATTTTTCATAAAGCTCACAGCTCATGGCTCCTGGCAGATTGATAGGGCAGCTGGAGGAGTCCTTTGTGTGCCCACTGTTGGGGCAGCTGTGTGCCAGGTGCTCTGCAGGGAGTGGCAGGGGTTCCTTGGCTTGGCAATCCCCATGGGAAGCCTGGAGGCTGAGCTGGGGCTCCTGGCTGGGGCAGGCTGAGATTCAGCCAGGGGCAGGGATGGTTGTGCTGGGCAGGCAGTGTGGTGTGGGTGCTGCTGTGGGAGTCGTGTGCTGGATCCATCACTGCTGGGTTTCTATAACACTGAGCAGGATTTTTTTTTTCATGGTTTCTTAACCTCTTAATTGAGTTTCTTTATAGGGAAGCTGGCATCTGACAGGGGAAGGAGGTTGTTATTCCCGATGAGAACCATGGGTGAACAGCAGGAACTTGGAAAATACAAAGAGCTGTTTCCAGAGAGGCTGGGAATAAGCCAGTTAAATCTTTGGCACTTGGTGGGCCCAGCTGCAGTGGGACATCAGGATTCTCTGGGACCTTGTTAGTGCACCATGTGCTTTCTTTCCTGTTAGATTCTCCAAGCTTGGGAAAGCAGAGGGGATAAAAACACACGGAATGCTGGGAGACTCCTGGGATAGTGTGAGGCAAGGTGTCACCTTGCAAATAGGAACTGGTGGAAAGGATAGATCTGAGGGGGGGAGAAAACATCACTTATTGTATGTGCTGTGCATGGGAAATTGCAGCAAGGAGTGGGAGAAGGGAATAGGTATGGGTAGGATGAGAGGTGTTTTTGGCTGGGATTTGGGGTGGTGGGGAGGTGAAGAGGAAGAGAAAAGCTGTTTCATGTGGCTGAGGTCAGGCAGTGTGACAGCTTTTAGAAAGATGTTTGTCCTGAAGGTCCCTGTGCATCTCTCATCTCCAGGCAAGTCCTGAAGTCCTAAATTGGAGCAAATCAGCACCAGTGCTCTGGTGTGGGCCCAGAGGTGCCTGCCAACCCCAGAGCTCTGAGGAGTCAGTGTCATGTGGTGTGCAGGCAGAGCAGAGCCCTGCGAGAGCAGCTGCCAGAAATTCAGAGAGATGCACTGCTTATAAATAATAAATGATAAATTCAGCCTCTGATCTCCGAGGCACGCTCTGCTTCTGCACGCTCCATGCTGGCAGAGAAGATTCCCCATCCCGGACTCAGCAGTCTGTCTCTGGCGTGGAGGGTCTGAGGGATGCTGAGGAGGCAGCTCATGGAATTGGGGTCGTGCTGAGCCCCGGCGGAGCGTGGCCCCTTCTGCCAGCAGCACTAATGAGCGTGGCCCCTGTGCCAGGGCTGCTAACGAGCGCTGGGGAGGGCGAGGGCAGCCTTGCTCAGCCTTCAAACCACCCCAGCTCAAAGCTGTGCCCCTGCCCTCTGGAGAGCAGCGTTCTGTGTGAATGCCGCTTGCTGAATGAATTAATTAAGTCAATTTAAATGATAGACTAAACGATGCTTAGTGTTAAACTGTGCGAGCTGTATAAACAGCAGGGTCAGGGTTGCTGTGGCCGGGTAGAAGGGGCGGTTCTGGCTTTATCCAAGTGATGCACAACAACCCCTCCCCTGCTCTTGGGGGAGCTGTGGCAGTGCTGGTGAAGCTGCTGGTGCCAAGAGCTGCCCCCACCGTGCCCAGGCACTGCTGGGCTGTCTCCTGCTGCTGGACACATCCCTGTCCTGCTCCTGGCACCTGGCAGGGCTGTCAGAGCTGTGTTGGGTGGTGTCATGGCCAAGCTGCTGCTCGAGGGGCTGATGTGAGCTGATGGCTGCACAGGTAGCCTGGAGGGGTTATTAATATTTATTGTTATTATTTGTTAGCAGCGGTTACAAAGGTTGCGTGAGTGCTCAGTAGATGCCAAGCTCTGTAAACATGTGTTTGTGCCATGGTTATCCTGCCCCTCCCACCCTGTGCCACAATTCCCTCCTGTGGGCTGGCTCCAGTTTGGAGTGGGGCTTCTGCTGCAGGTGGGAGCAGGACCTGCTGCCCAGCCAGTTTATTCCTGCCAGCCTCAAAGTGTGGCTTCCTTGCTGTGTGGGTTCTCTGTAGGCAGCAAGAAGGTGTTCCCACAACTTTTCCCTTTGTGTAGGAGTGTTTTTAACACGCCAGAGCAGAGTCCTAGTAGGAGTAAATGATGAGGAGCAGGCAAGAAGAATAAATGTTTTTTTAAAGCCATTTCATAAGCGACATGAATGGAGTGGTCTGTATGGCAGCTACACCCTCTCCACTGAGATCCTGGAGGTGTGAGGGGGCTGGCAAACAACTGCTGCTCCCTGGGCTGTCCTGCCTGGCTGGGGCTTCGGGCCCAGGTGGGACTCTCTGGCAGGGCTTGGGGCTCTCACTGGAGTGGGGCTGGGAGCACCCACTGGAGGCACAGGGGTGCTTTCCTGAGGACTGGATGCCTGGAGGAGCAGAGCTGCTGGGATCATCCTGGGCATTGACCTCAGGTGCTGGTGTGTGCAGGTTGTCCTGCTTGAAAGCACAGGGTTGTGCAGCCCCAGCCAGTGACTGGGGAAGGGCATTAGAGTGTGGCCTCCCAGTAATCCTCTGTGGCCTCCCAATAATCCTCTCTTTGCCCACCAGCTGTTTCCTCTCCTAGGCACAGGCTGAGTTTCAGCTCCAAACCTCCTCTTTCTCCTGTTGGTGTAGCTGCACAGTCAGCAAGCAGGAGGGACAGCTGGCCACAGGGTGCTCCCAAGGTGTCTGTAGCACACCAGCAAACATGAGTGCTCCTCACAGACCTGAAGACCCTCTTGCTCAGAGGAGGGAAATTGCAGGTCAGGTCAGCTACATTTCCGTCTCTTTCTCTGTGGCACTGCACATCACTCAGCCTGTCACGGGGGGCTCGGCCGTGGATGCCACCATTGGAAGGACATTGTGTGAAGGGGATCTCAGCTCGCTGGGAGTGCACTCTGTGTCCTGAGAGCCTCTCCAATCCCACAGCCCCCGTGCACGGCTGGCTGGAGCTCATTCCCTGAGCTGCTGTTGCCCAGGAAACTCCCCCTTCAGCCGCAGAGGCTGTGAGTGCCCGCAGGTCTCTGTGCCCTGCTCCAGCTGGAGGTGCCTGGGGGTTCCCATCCCTGCCCTGCACTCAGTGAGGGAGCAATGTTGGTGCTTTGTGCTGGGAGGCACACGATGTGCTGCTGGTGCTCCCCTTGTCATCTCTGTGAGGCTGGCTGGACAGAAACCTGCCCTGAGTCCGTTCATCTGCAGAGAGTTTGTAAGGCTGTAATACCGATCCTGCTCCCTCGGGTCATCCCTAGGTGAAAACAAGGATTAGCCTATTGCTATTGCTCATTCTTAGAGAGAATTGGTATTTTTGTATCAGCACTGGGGTGGCAGCAGGACCAGGACAGTGCCTGTCCCCTGTGCTGGCACTGCCGGGGGATCTCCAATCTTGTGTCCAGTTCTGATCTCTCATGGCAAGAAAAACCATGGAGGGACTGAAGCATGTCCAGGGAAGGGAACAGAGCTGGGAAGGGGGTGGAGAGTCAGAGTGAGGAGCAGCTGGGAAAGGGGCTCAGCCTGGAGAAAAGGAGGCTCAGGGGGAACCTTCTCCAGGAGGGAAGAGCCAGGTTGGAGTTGGGCTCTGCTCCCAGGGAACAAGGGACAAGAGGAAATGCCTACAAGCTCTGCCAGGGCAGGCTCAGGGTGGGCACAGCATGAATTTCCCCATGGAAAGGGGGCTCAGGGATTGGCAGGGGCTGCCCAGGGGGGTTTGGAGTGCCCATCCCTGGAGGTGTCCCAGGAAGGGCTGGAGGTGGCACTGAGTGCTCTGGGCTGGGGACAAGGAGGGGATGGGGCACAGCTTGGATTCGATGGTCTTGGAAGTCTCTTCCAACCTCAGTGATTCTGGAATTCTGCTTCCAGCTGGCTGCAAAGCCAGAGGCTGATGTTGGGGCTGAGGGGCTCTGGGATGTCTGTGTGCTCTCCTGGAGCAGCAGGTCAGAGCTCAGACGAGGCTCCTGGTGGATTTGTTGGAGTGGCGCAGGACGGGCAGCGTGGGCTCTGTGCTGGGCTGTGAGTGCAGCGCTGCCAGCAGCAGGAGGCATTAATGCAATGTGCTCCTCTCGCTGGCTTCCTTGGAGCTGTCACCTGTGACTGTGGGAGCTGCGTTCCCGGGGCTGTGCAGCTCCCTGTGCACAGCTCTGCCCTCAGTGGGATGTCCCCGCTAATGGGGAGCACAACTCTGGGCTGTTCCTGCTGCTGCTGGCACAGACCAGGATTTCTGGAGCTGTGGAGCAGAGCAGCCCAGCCAGCAACATCTCCTCCTCTGACAGGAGGGCTACTGCCAGCAGTGGAGACCTCTTGGAGTCTGACCCTTGCCTC
>NW_005054532.1:26099-35309 GCF_000277835.1 Geospiza fortis | reverse complement strand
ACAAAAAAGTATTATTAAGAAAAAAACCAGCCCCTCCACTCTGCACAAGGGGAATTTGTGGCCTTCCTAGTCCAGTTTTGCTGCTGCTTGGCTGCTGTACGTGCTGGATCCCCAAAGATGCCCTCAAATCCAAGCAAACATTCCCTGTGCAGGTGGGGTCACCACAACCACAGGCTTCTGCTTCACAGGCTGCAAGGGTTGTCTCTGGGAATCCATTGTGTCCACAGAGCATTCCGTGTGGAAATCCTCTCCTGCTCTCTGCGTGCGTCTGTCTGTAAGGAGATGTCAGCCCGTGCAGGCTGCTCTCCAGGAGCTCCAGAGCCCCCTGTTGCACATGTTGGCTCCTCCTGCCTACCTGGGACTGAAGCAAAGTGCTAATTGTTGTGCAGATGTCATCTGCCAGGCAGGCAGGAGGCTGGAGGCTTGAAAGAGGCTGTGCTGTCATTTGCTAGCAGCCTCCTCGGTACACGTGAGCTCTATTTTTATTGGGAGTGTGCGTTTGCTTTCAGCCACTGCTTTGTTGAATTTCTCTTTCTTTTTTTTTTTTTTTTTCCTTTTTATTTCCAGGCTTGCAGATAAAGTTTGAGGAATACATCTATTTTTCATTATTCCAGTTTTGCTGCTTGTTTTATAACTGAAAAAACCTCAACCAAACCAAGAAACCCGTTCCCTGTGTAAAAAGCATTAGTTTGTTCTGAGACGAGAGGGAATTTTGTGTTGTGGTCATGCTGGACTGAGGTCAGGACTGTGGGACTGTCCAGAAGGGCACGAAGATCAAGATCTGGGAGCAGAGGGAGTTTGAGGCTGTGCATTGTGCTCTGGGTGTGCCAGCTCAGGAGCTGGGTGTGTGTTGTAGCCTGGTTTTGCTTGGCCATGTCCCAGGAGAGAGCTGGAGGCTCTGGCCACAGGTTGGCTTATGAAAGCAGGGAGCTTTTCTTCTACTCCAGCTGTGGTTTAATAAGGGCTTGTAGGCCCTTGAGGTGGTTCTTTGACCCTTTAGAAAAGAGGAGACACTGAAGGAGGAAATGGGAGGTGATGCTTTCCTGCACTATGTGAGTTAAGCAGGGGGATGCTCATTGCTTGGGGATGCTGTGGGTGTCAGAAATCCAGATCTGTTCCAAAACCAATTAATGAGAAGAATCCAGTTGATGTGGTAGAGGTGGCTCAGAGGTAGAGGCTGCTGCTCAGGAAGACCTTGGCTCAGGAGTTTTTGGAGGATGCACAAGTACATCAGGTGCCCTGTGACCTCTGTTTCCTGCTCTGTCCCTCTCCTGCCCACCTCTGACCAGTGGGATGTGGGGGGTTGCTTTTCTTTTCCTGGCAAAAACCAAGCAGGGGGAGGAAGAAGTAACAAAGTGGAGCGGAGGGACGAGGTACCAGTGAAAGGGTGGAAGGAGAGGAGGCTTCCCTCCATGTCCCTGAAGGCTTCTGGGGGCAGAGGCTCTTTGGTGGCAGGAGCTGGTGTTGGGTGCTGCTGTGAGCGGGTTTTCTGCTTTGTGGGACACAAAGTGGTTGCTTCAAGGAGGGAGAACTCTGCTGTCTGATGTGCCACCCTGATGGACAGCAAAGCAAGATATTTCCAACTGTGTGTAGGGGAGGAACTTCTTTAAAACCTGGATAGGAGTAGGAGCAGACTTGATGGAGGGATGAGTAATGAAGGAGTGTTTGAACGGAACTAATCAGTCCTATCTTCTTTCAAAAGACCTCATTTAGTTTAATTTAGCAGCGTGTAAATTTAGAGCCAATCAAAGGAAATACTTGTGCAGCCTGTGTGCTGCCAGGCTGCTGCACTCCCTAGCCCAGCAGAGAGCTGAAGGCTGTAGGTGGATCCCGAGCCCCGTGGGAGGCACTGGGGGCACACGTGTGTGTGCTCACAGCAGGGTGGGCACAGCAGCTCTGTGCCCGGGCACTGCACCCACAGCAGCAGCAGCAGCCTTCATTTCCCCCTGATGTGCTCCATTGAGGTGTCCCTGTGCCATGGCTCTGTACCCACCAGGGTGGCTCTGTACCCATCAGGATGGCTCTGTACCCATCAGGGTGACTCTGTACCCCATCAGGGTGGCTCTGTACCCACCAGGGTGGCTCTGTGCCCATCAGGGTGGCTCTGTGCCCATCAGGGTGTCCCTGTACCCATCAGGATGGCTCTGTGCCCCATCAGGGTGTCCCTGTACCCATCAGGATGGCTCTGTACCCATCAGGATGGCTTTGTACCCATCAGGGTGGCTCTGTGCCCATCAGGGTGGCTCTGTACCCATCAGGATGGCTCTGTGCCCATCAGGGTGGCTCTGTGCCCATCAGGGTGTCCCTGTAGCCCATCAGGGTGGCTCTGTGCCCATCAGGATGGCCCTGTAGCCCATCAGGGTGGTTCTGTACCCATCAGGGTGGCCCTGTAGCCCATCAGGGTGGCTCTGTACCCATCAGGATGGCTTTGTACCCATCAGGGTGGCTCTGTGCCCATCAGGGTGGCCCTGTACCCATCAGGATGGCTCTGTGCCCCATCAGGGTGGCTCTGTGCCCATCAGGGTGTCCGTGTACCCATCAGGGTGGCCCTGTAGCCCATCAGGGTGTCCGTGTGCCCATCAGGGTGGCTCTGTACCCATCAGGGTGGCTCTGTGCCATGGCTCTGCTCCCTGGAACACCTGAGTGTGGTCAGAGCCAGCTCCTGGCCCCACGG
The DNA here is from genome assembly GCF_000277835.1 of Geospiza fortis. Lineage (NCBI taxonomy): Eukaryota > Metazoa > Chordata > Aves > Passeriformes > Thraupidae > Geospiza > Geospiza fortis. The sequence continues at coordinate 32,635 of NW_005054532.1, read as the reverse complement.
CTGGGCTGAGCCTCTGCTCTGAGCAGCAGGGAAAGCCTTGTGCTGTAGGAACCACTGAATAAACCTTGCTGACCCCTGCAAAATGTTGTTTTCCTCAAGAAAAACCTACATATGGATTAGATGAACCCCTGATCCTTGGACAGCTGGTCGTTTTGTTTAACTTGAATTAACGCAGCTACTTCTGTGCTTAAAATGAGGCACAGGCATAAAAAGCCTTCACGGGATTGCACTGCTTTTTATTTTTCCCTCTAGTTGTCATCCATGGCACTGACACAGTGATTTTAAACAAGTCTTACAGGTCTCCTCATATTTTCCAGGAGAGATATTATCCCCTGTGGGGTCAGTATAAGTTGCTTGGCATTACCTGTCACAAACCCCATTAGCAGTGAGCCCCCTGTGCTCACACCTCGAGGTGTTGTGCTTCCTGCCATGTCACACCCCTGACCCCACGCTGCTTTGCAAAGTGTTGTGTAAAGAGTCCTGAAACCTGCAAAAACGGGAAAAAATACTGTTGGGTTTGTTTTGCTTTGCATTTCAGGCTGGTGGCAATGTCTCCTTGGGCCGGGCTCCTCTCCACCACCTGCAGAGTCAGCCTGCTGCTGCTGCTGGGCTCTGTGCTCTTCTCCTGCTCCAGCCTGGGACAGAGAGTGCCTGTAAGTTTGGGCTACTCCATCTTGACTTCAGACTGATAAAACATGGATGCTTTTTGCCTTTAAGGAAATGCCCATTATTCTTTAGGAAATGTCTTTCTCCTGCTTGAATTATGAAAACAACCCAGAAAGCGTTCTACTGATTTCTGTGTAAATGAAGAATCTCTTGTGTGGTGCTGCCCGTTTTTGCTAGAAATGCTAATGAAAATGGGGTATTGCAAAGCAACTGTGGCCAGGCAGTGACAGCAACACTTAAATGAACCAAGTCACATCCTTTTATCCTTACTGAGCATTTAAACCCCGGCACTTTTCCTGAGCAGAGCTGGTAAACATCAGCTGTCTCCATTATGTGTTTGAACAGATCCAGCACTGGGAGGCCTGGTGGTAAATTTACAATAGCCTGTATCACTAACTCCCTCTTGGATAATCACAGAGCTGTGGAAATCAGCTAAGTAATAACTGCTCCACTCACTCCTTTTTAGTCCTGTTGAGTCTTGGCTCAGAAAATGTTAACATTGATTTTCATCTGCAGAACCTGGGCTTTTATGGCTGTGATTGTTCCTGAGCTTTAACCATTTGTTATAATTTGAACAATTCCAAGCCCCTGATGCACTCAGCAAAAGCAGGAGTTAGGATCTGGTTCCTCGTGCATTTCTGAAATTGCAGTCGCTTTCCACAGCTGAAAGAAAAACATTCTATAGGTTTGTCAGCCTTCTTTGTGTGTTACCACAATCGTGGAATTGTGCAATTGTTTAGGTTGGGAGAGACCTTTATGGTCATTGAGTACAACCTTTAACCCAGTGCTGCCAAGGCCACCATCAGCCCACGTCCCCAAGTGCCACATCCACACTGTCGTTGCTACTCTGTGTGTTTTGCTCAGGTTGACATTTCTGTTGCTCAGAAAGACTCTTCTAGGCTGGAAACGGATATTTATATGCAGAGCATCCAAATTCTGACAGAAAATGTGCATGCATTTTTTCCCAAAGAGTGGAAGAACTGAAGGCAGCATGTGTCCCAGAATTTCCCAGTTAACCTCTGAATTTACTTACATTTTTCCCTGTGAAAACATCCTAAGGATTAAGATACAAACACTTCATGAAGTGAGCTGTAACTCCATCTTAATTGCCAACAATTAGGACTAATCATTCCCTGTAGGGTGGTTAACTCAAATTCTTCAGTGGTGACTGAATTGGTGATCTCAGAAGCTGAAAATATTCCCTTCAGCAGGCACTGAGCTGTGGGGATGATGAGCCCGGACCAGTTCATCTGTTCCTGTTGGAGCCAGAACAGCCCAGACCCAGAGTCAATGCCTGGTGTGAGAGTACAGGTCATTTCTGTGCACTCTCCAGAGTTTTTTGTGACTCCCACCAGCTCCCTAGGGAGGCTTTCCATTGAACACCAAGGTTTCCCTCACAGCAAGGATTTTTTTTCCCTGCTGTTCTTCCCTTGTTGTAACATCGAGCCGCTCGTGCTGGCTGCTCTCCCACACCTCTGCCAGCCTCGTGCTGCACTTGCCATGGAGGTGGTGATTAAATCCCTGCCTCATTGTTTTAAAAGCCTTGGAGAACACTGGAAGAGGGTGGAGAAGAGGATCCTCACATTTGTATCATGTGGGCAGCTCGGTGTGTTTTTTCCCCGTGTCCTATTTTGGAAACAGCTGAACTATTTTAGCTGAAATCTTCTCCAAGCCAGAAATAAGTGCATTTAAGAAAAAGAAAAGAAAAAAAAAAAACAAAAAAAAAACCAACAAAGCCCAAAAAAACTCACCAAACCCCAAACCAACCAACAAGCCTTGAGGCATTCCACTCGTGTGGAAAATTTCAGCTGAAAAAGTTAAAAGTTTGACATATTTTTAGGCTAGGGAAAATGGGGTCTTACAATGTTATACAACCCTAATAATAGCCAGGGCTCCTGCCTCTGACTGAAATACAGGTGAGGCTCTGTGAGACCTGGTTTGAAACCTGCAACCTGCTCTGGAATAGGAAATAAGCTGCGTTGCTTTGTTCAGCACAAATGTCATGCTAGTTATGCATGTTTAACCTTTAATATACTTTAAATCTAAATTTAACCATGTGGAAAGAATCTCGGATGTCAAAAAAAAAAAATCTGCTGGCGAGGGAAAAAATTTTGTATTCTCAGCCAGCACTAAATTACCCAGATGCAATTGCTAATGAGCTGAATCTCTTCTCTCCAAAAGGAGTTTGCCCTTACAAAAATAGAAGAGAGCGACATAAAAGATGACAGTGGGAAGGAGCTGGGGACAGAGGATGACGCTGATCCTGAAGACCTGGAAGTGTTTTACCCCACGGATCAGTGGCAAACCCTGCGTCCAGGTAACTGCTGCTGGCTAATTATAGCATGCCTCTGGAACCCACCTGCCAGCTCTGACAGGAGCCTTGCAGACACTCCAAGAGCTGTTTGTTCCCATGACAATGTGTGCTTTTGCGGGCGCTCACATAAAGAGGAGGACTCGGTGACCCAGTGCAGGGACTGCAGGCCATGGGCAAAGCATCCAAGGAGGGGAGTGGTTGCTCCAGGGCTTTCAGGTCACTGGAGCAGGAGGATTGGGCTGCCAGCCCCCTTGTGGGTGGGGGGCTGTCTCTGTCACTGGCTCCACAGCCCTTTCTCTCTTCATTTGTCAAGGGCCAGGTTTTATAACGTTTGTTGGCACGTGGATTCCCAGGTCTGTGGTGCTCCGGTGTGGCGCTGCTCAGTGGCAAGCTGATTAGGAGCTGTCACTGGAGCACTGCACAGCTTTTTAACAATGGGTTTTCTGTTCCTCAGCTGTTTGAAAGCTAGCTTTTATTTCCATCCGTGCAAACCACAAAAAACCTCCTCCCTTTCTTTGGGTTGGTGTCTTTCATTAGACATGGCTGGGACTCTCTGGTGAGAGGAGCCCAGCAGAGCAGCTTGGCCTCCGTGTGCTGGGAAGGCTCTGGAGGGGCCAAACCCATTCAAACACACACAGATGCACGTGTGCATACATATTTCAACAATTAGCCTGTCTCTGGGGTCCTGAACGAGCTGTTTCATCCACTTATGCTTTTGGTGTCTTCATGTATATGCAGGTGTAATACCTTCCCACCTCACAAAGGTAAACTAAGTAGTAATTAATTTTTATAGAGTGCTCTGAATTTAAGAGCTTTATCCTGTGCTCAGTATTATCATTGAAAGAATAAGTATGGGTTCCATTTGTCTTGAAATTTCTGCCAGATATAGCAGAATGACTTTTCCAAATGTAAATCTTTGTATAACATAAATGGCTACAAAAGCCCCTGCGTTCCACAGAGCTGCAGTATATACTTATATTCCATTTCTGTACCATTATGTATGGAAGGCATGTGGTGTCCCTGCTCATTATTCAGCCTGGCAGATCCCCACCAGCTTTGTTGGAGCAGAACATGTACATACTTGCAATCATTAGAAACCTCATTGCACGGCTTGTTCACAAGCACCTTCTCCACTGCTTGGGTGCCTTATTCTGCTTCATTTTTGTAGTTATTCCATGTTGGGCACATGCAGTGAAGGGCTTGTGGAAGTGGGGAGCTTGTCAGTATTCACAGAGGAGAGTAATTTTGGTTACTCTTGTAGAGACTTAAATGGTGTCCTGCCTCATGCTCTGACTGCTACAGATCCCAGCGCTGGGGACATGGCCCAAAGAGGAGCCTGCCTTGGTCTCCTGCTGCCAGCCTGAGTTTCTGTCTCCTGGGGTTCTTCTGGAGTGCAATCCCTGTGAGGACTGGCACTGACACCTTCAGCACGTGTTAGCCAAGGCTGGTGGCCCTGCTGCCAGCATGAGCCCATCCCTGTAGCCTCTGGCCCACGCGTTCCCAGTGTGAGCACAGCTCTGCCTGGGCAGGGAGCTGACCTGACAGGAGGGAAGCTGCTGCTGTGGCTGCACAGGGATGCAGCTTTTGGCACCTTGGCAGCGTGTCCATCCCACTGGTTCTGCACCTTGCCATGTTTTCCATGTGGCTGCACTCACTGGCAGCTCAGCAGAGCCTGGCTGGGCTGGGCTCAGGGTTTGCCTTCTGCTGCCCATCTCTCCAGGACACCCCCACTGCCTCTCCCGTTGGATCCCTGCGGCAAACTAGGCCAGTCTCTCTGGGGGAAGCAAATTCAAGTGTTTGAATTTAGAATTTGGATCTACAGTTCTGAACACTGGGAGGGAGCTTGGAGCTGTGTTTCCCCCATCTCACTCCTGTTTCAACTTGTTCCTGTTCTGAGCTCACGCAGGATTTTGTGCTTCTCTACAATGGTGCAGCAGCTCATCTTTTATAGATGTGTTCCCAGTTTTCCTCTGCTGAGTTTCCAGTTCCCTGTTGCTAATTGCATCAATCCACATTTCCACCGGGACTGCAGCAGTGTCATCAACCTGTAACCTGTCAAATCCCCCCCCAAATTCGATTGTTGTTGTGTCTGTAATGCTTTGGGCGCTTGTTCCTTGCTGTCTACAGTGTGAGCTGGATTTTGATCAAGTGCTTCCTTGCACTTTGAGCACACTTCAAGCTGCTGGAGGTAGCTGGATGCAAACACAGAGAGACAGTTGCCCTAAGAGCTGTGCTGCCTGTAATCTGGAAGCAAGATCAGTTGTCTTTTCTGCCAGGCAGCCGGAGCTGATGGCTCTGGAAGGGTTGGTGAAACTTCCCAAAGCCCTTTAACACTTCGTTAGGCATTGCTTCTTTCTCACTTGGCACTAAATAATGCACCAGGTGCAGGCTCAGACTGAAGGGAGATGTGTGCCTCGGAGAGGCTTCCAGCACCTCTGCTCTTGGACTTTTAGGCATCATCTGTGGGGCTTTTCCTTCTGTCCCTGGCTGGAGTCCACAGGAACCTGGAGGTTTTTTGGGGTTTAGTGAGTGGGATTGCTGTGTCCTCTGAAGGAAGGTTCATGCCCCTGCTCTGACTCCTCATGGTCAGGTAACAGAGTTGGTTTGAAGTTGTGCTTCCTCTGCTGTCTTTTTTCTTTCAGAATACACTTTCTCCACGTGACAGTACCCTTGGAAGCTGGAATATATTTTACTTTTGTTATTTGAGCACCAAATTTCCCAATATTTTGTTTAGCATTCCTGATGATGATTGGAAGTTGGATTTCTCTGACCATCTCGTTGTATCACTGAGCAGCAGATTTTCCACCCAGCAGTGGTGGGAAATTTTCCACCCAGCAGTGGCTCCTCTGGGAAGAGTTTGCTGTGAAGATTCAGAGCAAGGATATGAGAGGCAGGGGTTTAATTGGGAAAGGAAAAGGGTGTTAATCACACCCCCAGCAGTGCTGAGTGGAGAGCTGGGGCTCCACAGGGCTCTGCTCTGCCCATCCCCGTGGCAGCAGTACTTTGCTGCTCCCTAATGTGGCAGAAACCCTCTGGCAGCTTTTCCAGCTGACAGTTGGGAGTTAATGAGTCCAGTTTCCAATCCAGATGGACAAGTGAGAACCTCCTCTGGCCAAATATCAAAATATTTACAGATTGCTCTGCAGAGAGGCAGCAATGGGGCAGAGAGGCTGCCTTTGCTGCAGAGAGCTCCCTGCAGACTGGAGGGATGGAGCAGAGCCTGGCACTGTGACTGGCATGGCGCAGCGTGGATCTCTCTGGGCTTTGGATGGATGTCTCAGGGCAGAGCAGGGAGCTTAGCTGGGCTGCACCTTCAGCTGTGGTTAAAGCTCTGCCTTGCAGAGCTGAACCTGCAGTGACTCCCCAGTGTTTGTGCTGCCCAGAGTAATTTTCTGCAGTGCCTGATTATTTCACAGTTAAAAACCAAGGAGCCATAGCTGCTGCTGCTGGTCAGGCTGCCAGAGTGAAGCTGATGTGAACATGCTGTTGGTGCTGCTTCCCAAAGATGAAGCCATCTCATGTTCAGCAGGGAGCCAGTGATACATTGCTTGGCATT
>NW_005054532.1:12396-26089 GCF_000277835.1 Geospiza fortis | reverse complement strand
GCTTTCCATTTAAATATCCATGGCTGCAGCTCCCAAGGATCCTCAGGCTACCTTTGCTGCTCCTGCTTGTCACAGGTCTCCTCCCGTCTCATTTGCTGCTCAAACGAGGTTTTACACCTGTGGGAACACAGTTCTGCCACATCGGGGAGGTGTTTGCGGGGCTGCTTTGAAGGGCTGGCTGTGGCAAGGACAGGGCTGAGGATGGGCAGTACCTCGGCCCAGTTTCCCTGCCAGTCTGTCCTGCAGGAGATTTCAGCGGCCAAATGAGGCAGTGCTGCTCTGCTGAGAGGAGGTTCTTGAGGCAGGAGGCAGCAGGACCTGTGCCAGGCCTGTGCCACAGCCCGTGGGGGTGACGTGGCTGCTGCTCAGGGTCCCCTCACACCTCGTCTGCTCCTGCTGCTCGCTGGGATGTCCTGAGCTGCAGCAGCTCTTGCTAATTGCTTTGCTGAATTCATCACTGTCCAAACCATTGGCTTCTCGCTGACCCGGACCTAACTCAGACAGTGGTGGGCAGCTCTCTGAAATAGTTATGGCAGCACGGTCAAGAGAGAGCTGTGAAATACAGAGTGAAACCACCAGGATATGCTCGTTTTTGCAAAGTTTGACGTGTCTGATCCAGGAAATAGAAGCCTCATCAGATCAGCGCAGATTTGCATATAGAGGGAAGGCAAATGGAATTTTAAAAACGTCATCTATACTAGATGAAATGCTTCTTCTCCAAGTTTCTTTATAAAATGACTTGTTAGTGATGTGCAGAGGGGAGGAATCTCAACTCTGGAGTTGTTATAATCTTGTCTGGACAGCGACAGGAGAGCTGGAGGATGATTCCAGCAGGTAGGAAAGGCCAGGCTGACTTGAGAGCAAATGTTCAGTGCTTGGAAGCTGAGTTATGGTCCCTGGTAGCTCTCCCTCTGCTTGTTTTCAATCTGACCTCTTGCATAGGAGGCTTTTAATCTCCTAAATGTATCTCATCCTTGTCCTTTTTATTGCCTTCATGGGCTCCTCTCTCAGCTTCCTACCCTTGTGAGCTTTCCTTTGCCCCTCATCTTCACATCACAGGAGGCACAGTGTCCCTAACGCTGGCTTGTGCCTAATTCCAAGTCCTTGGCAGAAGTGCCAGGGCTGAAGCTCCGGGTGCTGCCCCTGCCTTGTGTGTGGGGCAGTGCCAGGCAGCTGTGGCTCACCAAGCACATCCTCATGCCCTGGTCCTTGTCTGGGTAAGAGGGATAGTGGTGTTTCCCTCCAGCTGTTGGTGAGAGGACAGGACTGGGGCTCAGGAGATGCTGGGACAGTGAGCAGACAGGGGTTCCCAGCCCCCTGCTCCCGCAGGAGGATGTGTTTGAAGGATGCCAGCTCTGGGCAGGGACACACAGCACGAGTGTCCTGCCCTGCAGCTTGGTTTCAGCATTTCTGTACAGAATTGGGAGCCCCAATTCCATTAATTGAGGGCCAGCTTTTGCCACCCAAATGCAGGTAAAACTTCTCCTCTGTCATTTCCAGAAGTGGCAGTGTCCTGGCAGCGCTGGTGTGATGAGAAAAAGCCCCACAATGCTTGCTCAGGTTTAGGAACAGAGTGGGCTTGGGGTGGGTTTTTGGTGTGTCAGGTCAGTCCTGTCCCTTACTGGCCATGATGCTACTGGCTTCATTAAACTGGTTACAAAAGACTTTTGCAGGGATGCTCCTTCTGTCAAAAACCAACTGTGCTTCTGAGCAGCCAGAATAAAAGTCTGAGCAGCCATGGGCCGGGCTGTGGGCACTGCCAAACAAGGGAGCAGTGCTGTGCTTTCACGAGCCAAGCCATGGCTGCTGCTGGTGGTTTGTGGAGTTCTGAGCCCTGCAGGGTATTCCAGGTGGTCAGGAGTGGCCATAAACCAGGGGATGAGGTGCTGAGAGTCAGGCAGTGGTTTTAGTGCAACAGGAGGAGGTTAAGCTGCAGCTTTCAGAATAATTTCAAACTTCACTTTAATGATGCTCAGGCCGCTGGTGGTGTAATAGAAGTAGACATCAGCAGTGGGAACCATTCCTGTGGTTAAATGTACATTGTTTGGTGGGGGAAAAGTGCTTTGAAAGAAGAGAGACTGTTTCCCAGGGAAGACATCTCTCATTCCTTGCTTTTATCTCCTCCCTGCCAAGCTGGGGATGCTGTGAGCCTGTGAGCTGCTGAGAGGTGCTTAAATGTGTGCTGGGTGATGAGGAATACCTTGCTCTGGTTTTTATGTGCAAGCAGGCTGGATTTCCTGCAATAGCTCCAATAACCTTCACGTGGCTGTTTAGAAGGATGAACCTCATTAAAGGAGAGGTATTTAATAACAGGCCTATTTTTATCTCTGTCTTTATCTAGCAGTCTGCACATTTATTTCAAGCTTGTAACAGTGCTTTGGAAGAAAAATGTTTTCCCTCCTCTGAAATGTTTTGGCAGTGCCTCCAGCCTTGGTTATCTTGAATTTCCAGTCTGGCTAGCATCCCTCCTCCTTCCAAAGCCAGCAAGCCACAGCAGGCCCACAGCTCCAACATTTTCCTTGGGAAATGGGACATTTCTGGGGGAATATGCTTTCAAAACATGGGACTTGGGTCCCAGGGTCACTGAAACAGTTCTGAAGGTTTGATCAAACATAATCACAGCAACTCCCTCAGGCTTCAAATGTGTGATCTTGTGTGGGACAGGCACTGCAGGCACTGCAGTGTTTGCTGCAGGGTGTGACTGACCACACGCTCTGGGAGAGGCTGGCAGCTCTGGGGTCAGGCATTTCTGCAGAGATTTTTTTTTCCTATATTTGTCAACTTTATTCTGTAATTTCATAAATTAAACCCTGACCTATAGATATCTTGCAGACGTTGTGTTTTCAGCCCACTCTCCTGTGTTTGCTGTCATTTGCTGGTGGTGAAGGAGGCAGCCCCAGCCCTGAGGGGATGCACCATCTTTCCAGCTCCTTCCACATCTGTCCCTTTGCTGGCTCTGAACCCAGACCCTGCCCTGACTGAAGGTTTGCTGGAGCACAAGTGCCTGAGCCTGTGGCCAGGATGACCATTTCTGAGCCCTTTTCCCAGGATACACGTGGCCATATGCTCCAGGAGATGCTGGATTTGGGCCCTGGGATGTGTGTGGCAATTATTACAAAAGAACTTGGCTCTAGGGGCTAATCCTTGGTTTTTCCTTGCCTTTCAGTCTGGATCATGTACATCCCTTAACCACAGTTTTGTAGCATTCTCTTTTTCCATAATTAGGGAGTATTTTCCATGGTCTTGCTCAGGCCCTTCCTCCCTGCAGTTTCCCCCGTGGGTTAAGGCCTGACTTACTGAAACTTCCACAGAACTGATTCTGGGTGGGCAAGGACAAGGTCAGAGGGTTTTCAGGCAGTCAGCACAGTCAGATGGCTCCTGTGAGGAATATTTCACTTGCTCCTTCACAGCTCTTGCCTGCAAATTGTCCTCTTGCTCATTGGAGATGGGGCTCCAGTTTATTTTTTTTTTCCCTCCTTTTTCTTTCCTAAGTTATCTAGTTTTCCATACATTTATTTATAGGGTCACACAAGCAACAGGTCTGCTTTTTCCACAGATCCTTCCAGAGCCACATGCTGTGCCTGCTGCATTCTGGTGCAAAAGCACCTTCTCCTCTGAGGAAAACTCAGAATATCCATCCAGCTGTCTTGACTGAGCGAGGCATTTTCTCTGAACCCTGCCCTCTGTTCATTTCAGAATCTGCAGGGAATTTGGGACATAAATTAAAAAGCTATTTGATGCTCCTTGAGGTTTGGAAGCTGGTTTTGCATTTGTTCTTACTTGAACGCACACTGAGACAAATGGCTCTGCTTTGCTGAAGCTGCTTCCTTTGGCATCCTGAGGAAGCTTCCCAGTTAAAAAATAAATATGGCTCTGTTTTTCCAGCCCTGCTTCACCAGCAAAAGCTGGAGAAGGAAATGTAATCTCCTTGGGTCTGTCCTGATGTTTTGTAGAATTAATTCCCATTTATTGGAAGAACTCTTCCACGCCAGATTCACATTTAATTTTTTATTATGTGTTTACATTTTGGAAGGAGTAAGGGTGGTGGTGTTGGAAATTCTAATTAGGGACAACATTTCTGATTCAAAAGACTCGGGCTCCTCTCCCCTGATTTTTCTGCCTGATCCTTAAGACTGCCGGAAGTTTTGCTTGGGTCATTCACTTGCAACAGGATGTTATGTGAATACAGAATTAATGTATGCAGCCTGTCACTTGGAATTGCTGCTGTTCTGCTGCTGGAGAGCTCCCGGGGTTGCAGAGTCCTTGCAAGCAGCAATAACAGGAATGTGCCTGTGATCCTGCAAAGCCAGAGGAGGAACAGGGAGCTGCAAGTCTCCCCCATCACTGCGGGGTGTGAATAAATAGATCTAATCAACAATTTACATGTTAGCCCCAGACCAGGGTTTATTTTAGGATGTGTCATTCAGCCCAAGTGAAACCTCTGTATCTCAGACTGGTGGTGTTTCTAAAAGCACCTCTAAGTGATCACTGAGGCTGGATTTTAAGCTGCATTTACATTTTGATAGAATCTGCTGCTTTCCTTATCTGAAACAAAGCCCACCTGATCTTCATTAATTACACTATCATTTCACCTCACCAGGGTGCTGCTAATTACAGTTATCTGTCTGTTCTTCACCAGATAATAGACAAAAAATTGTTATCCCAGGCTGTATCTGGATTAGCTGGAGCTGTAAGGGGGTTGCACATGGTGATGGGTTTTACAGGTGGAGTGCAGGTATTTATAGACTGTCTGAGGGAATGCTGGAGGAGTGGCTGCTGTCCCACTGGCTGTGCTGCCATTCTAAGACACCTCCATGGCAAAACATACAGAAAACACTGCTTAAACAGAAAAATCTGGTTACTGCAGGGTGACTGGAGCAGGCCAGCTCCACAAGAGAGGTGGTGGAGTCCTGGGACATCCCAGACCCTCCTGAGCACAGGCCTGGGGCTGGAGGGGACACTGCTTGAGCAGGGGGTGATCCCAGAGGTGTTTCCAGGCTCAGCTATCAGGGACTGTCTGGCAGTGCCTTTTAAGACAGAAAATCTCACGGTGGCTTCACAGAGGGCTGCAAGCCCTGGTGGTGGTGCTGACTGCTCCCCCAGTGACAGCAGCTGCAGTCTGAGTGGGGCAGGCACAGAAAGGGCTTCTCTGGAAAGAGGCAGCAGGAATGTCTGAGCTGCTGGGGAGCTGTGGGTCCACAGGGCTGGAGCCAGGAGCCAGAGGCTGCAGGGAAGGTGCCCCATGAGGGCAGAGCCTTTGCTGGAAGAGAAGCCAAGGGGCTTTCACTTGACTCCTGTTTCATCATCCTTCCACACACTGATCTCTTCAGATGCTCTCTAAACCTTTGGTTTGCTTTCCGAGGGGGAAAGGACTTGTCCTGGAGGAGGAGCAGAGCCAGGCTGCTGAGGAGACCTGGTAGCTGTCAGCTGGCAAGAGAGGAGGGACATGGAGGCCAGAGGGGGGGACACTGGGTGAGGAGATGGACACACTCTCCTCCATCCACTGTGAGTGTTCTCAGGCCAAACACACCTGCACTCCTGTTTGTACTGTTTGCTGTGCTTGATAAACTGATAGATGTGAGTTTGGGGATTCTTGTTACCTTTTTGTATTCTGAAGAGAACTAAAGATGGTTCACATGATTTCTTTTGTGCCTTCTGCAGTGCAGGTGATGCTGGCAGGGATGGAACAACAGCATCTTTATACTTGTCAAGTCTCCATCCACACCCAAGGCACTGCCTGAAGCTCAAAGTGATTTTCTTGCAGCCTTAGAACACTGCACCAGCAGGGAGAACAAGAAGCTCAGCAGAGATTATGCTCCAGAAAAACTGTACCTGTGGTCCAAAAGCTAAATATGGAACCATGGAAGTGCACACTGCAGTGGTAGTGGAGCTGGGAATGCTGAATGGGGTTTCCTGCCCTTCTGGCACGAGGAACCAGGGGTCCTCTGCTTCTCCATGGTTCTCCTTGAGGACCTCTGGTTCTCCATGGTTCTCCTTGAGAACCTCTGCTTCTCCTTGAGGATCCCTGGTTCCCCATGGTTCTCCACAGGGCTGTGCTGGTGCCTTGCCCAGAGCTTGCTGTGGCAGCAGGCAGTAGTTTCAGGTGGGGCTGCTCTGCTGGCAGGGCCTTGGTGTTCCCAGCAGGGCAGGGCAGGGATGCTCCTGTCCCAGCAGGTCACTGGGCATGCAGGTACCACCCTACAGCAGCTGCTCCTCCTCTGCATCACTTCCAGGGACAAAAGTCCTGTCCTGCTGCGTGGCAGGGAGCCCAGCAGAGCCAGCACGGAGGGGACAGCCTGGGCAGCACCTGGGCAGCACTGGTTTAATCCTTTTTGCCTGTTCCTGCCGTGGAAGCTGCGTGCTGGGTGGAGATGTGTGTGTTTGGGGAGGGCTGGCCCAACCATTAGCTTGTCAGGGTTTGCAACACTGGCAGCTGGGGAGAAAACTGTTATTAAGTGTAACGTGGCACCTTGGAGACGGAAGCATGGGGAGACAATAAATACAGCCTTCCATAATGCCATTTTATGGTGTCACTCTTCAGAATTTATTAAGACTTAGTTGCAGCCATGCCTGCAGCCTCCTGTGCTGGAATCAGTAAATTGTGTTCATTATCTCCAGCACTTGCTCTCACCTGCTGTGTTTTACAAGGATGGAGACACTGGAGGCGTGGGGACACCCCAGCTGCTTTCTGGAGCCGTTCCCCTGGTGCCAATCCAGCTTTCCTGGGGTTGCTGGGACACCCCAGGCAGTGCTTGGCTGCGTGGATGGACCCCAAGTGTGACGTGGTGGTTGAGAGAACACTGAGGGACTGAGGAGCTGCCAAAATCACCACAGCTCCACAGGGAGCAGGGAAGGAGATGGGTGAGGAGGGAGGCCATGGGCACCTTGGAGCACACTGGCACATTTGTCACTCCACTGTGGGACCACTCCAGCAGTCCTGGATGTGCTGAGGATGCTGGAGGTGCAAAAGGGTTCACAGGAGCTCCCTGAACTGCAGACAGGAGATGCTACACCCCTGTGTGGTGTCCTCTTGCACCAGTGTTTTCAAATGAAAACACAAATGAAATTGTTTTCCTTTCGCCCACTTTTTGTCATGACAAATCCCAGCAGCAGCATGTTTGTGTACCTTCATCCTTATCCTCAGCATTTAGGTCCAGGATGGAGGAAAACAAGTTCAAGCCCAACCTGCTGATAATTTATTATGTTCCTTGTGCTTAAGGGCAAAATTTAAGTTGCCAAAAGCAGATGTTTGCATGCTCTTTTTTTAGCTCTCAAAGTACTTTCTGTGTGCTTGATTGATGGACGTCCCTGTTACATTAATAGCTGGGCTTTGCAGAAAGCTGTTATTACCAGGAGAATCTGGTGTGGGTTTCAGTTTTTCTTTTTGCATTGAAAATTCATTATTAATGTCTTTCTGAGGGAAAAAAAAAAGGTTTCAATTCAGGCATTTTGCTTTGCTTTCCCAGGCTTCTTCTCAACTGTCTTTACAGTGGTGCTTTAAAAATCAATATTACAATTGTTCTTTATATTTTACTGAGTGGTTGAGGGTTTCTGCATCTTGCTGTTGATTTCTGATTGTACTGCAGGACATGTAGGTGCACACAGGTTGCTCTGTGATGGATAACTTCATATGTGTCTTCCTAATCATCCCTGAGTTGCCTTCTGCACGTTCCCTGTTGCTGGATGCTGCTGCTGAGCTTGGAAGGCACCAGGAGAGCTCTGAGTGCAATCCTGAGACACCAAACTTGTGACTGTTCATTTAATTTGGGTTTGGTTTTCAATCAGACACAGGGGTCATATGAGGCTTGTGGGGTCTCCTCTTCTGTGTGGCCTTTGCAGAGTTCTTCTGCCCTGGTTTTTCAGGCAGCTTTGTGTTCTGTGTTGTAGGAGCAAAACAAGTCATTGTCCTGGCTTTGTGTGGGGTGGTCATAATGCACCTTTAGCTTCCAGCACTGACCTTGGCCCTTGGGGCAGCTCTGCAGGCAGATCTCAGCATTTCAGAGGTGCAGAGTCACTGGATCCCAGAATGGTTTGGGTTGGAAGAGAACCTTGAACTCATCCAATTCCAACCCCCTGCCATGGCAGGGACACCTCCCACTGTCCCAGGTGCTCCCAGCCCCAATGTCCAGCCTGGCCTTGGGCACTGCCAGGGATCCAGGGGCAGCCCCAGCTGCTCTGGGCACCCTGTGCCAGGGCCTGCCCACCCTGCCAGGGAACAATTCCTTCCCAGAATCCCATCCATCCCTGCCCTCTGGCAGTGGGAGCCATTCCCTGTGGCCTGGCACTCCAGGCCCCTGTAAAAGTCCATGTCTCAGTGAAGTAATGCAGAAGCCCAGAGTGCATTGGTGACTGCTGTAAAGCTGGATTTGCAGACTGAGGCTCTTGGAGCACATCAGCACTGGTGGCACAATCTGTGTGAGAGCTTGTTGGCACCAGAGGAACCTGGGAGGAGTGACAGGACTGTGGCCAGCACGAGTGCTCCAAAATGCTTCCATGGCTCCAGGTGGGTGTATGGGGGAAGAGCTCTGTGAGTGTGGGCACAGTCCTTCCCAGCTCTGCATGCCCTGGCACAGGCTCCACGTCTGCCAGGGCTGTGGCTGTGCCAACAGGCACTCTGGAGAGGGCTGGGTGTGCACAAACCTCTGCTGCCTGGACTGGGCTGTTTGCTCCTCAGGCTTATCCTGGACAGGCTCCTGCACCTTCAGACATGGAGGCTACACCTGGCTTCTGAGGAACTGGTTGTTGCAGTTTGTCTGTCCGTGCTGGGGCCCAGGACAAGCACTGGCACAGGAGCTGGTCCTGTGTCCCCGGGATCGCAGGGGACACGGCAGCCCAGCGCTGCCTGGCCCGGCAGAGCTGGGGAGGGGACAGGGCTGGTGTGCATAACAATGGGCAGGCTCTGACCTTGCCGCTGGAACTCACTTAGCAATTCTGTTGATGTTCTGGAAACGAAAATATAATTCAGGCCACCTTCTCCTCCAGGCTGACCCTGAGAATCTGGGAGAAGAGCTCCTGAATAATTAGGGGCTTTTTTTTCTCCCCCCTTTTTGCTGGAGTTACTGCTCAGTGTTGAACTGTGCTCTACAGTGTCATCAGTTCCCTTGAACTTACTGCTCCGAGTGTACTTACCATTAATATAATTACGTAAATTGCAGTCTCATTAATCACCGGGGGCTGCGGCTCATCCTTGTTGTGCTGTTTCGTGGGTGGCTTGGCTGGTGGGAACCCCCTGGCCAGGGGGGGAGGCTGTGGCTGGAGCACTCCCCCTCTGCTCCTGAGCCTGGTTTAGCTGAGCTTTGTGTGTCTCACCCTGCAGGATCCGGAGTGTTTGCCAGCACTGCCATGATTGCAGCCTTGCTGCTGCAGAGGAGAAAAGGGAAAGGTGGGTTTGTCCCAGGGGAGTTTGGCTGGACCACATCCCTGCTGCTGTCTCTGTGATTTGGGTCTGTGGGGTCCCAAAATGCAGAGCCCAGCCTCGTGGCTTGGCAGTGAACACCCAGAGCCCGAGCTCTGTGCAGGGTCTGCTGCAGGGCTGTTTGATGGTGCTGTGCCTCTGTCTCTGTGGCAGAGCTCTCAGCCTTCCTGGCAATGTAAATTCTCCTGGCTGCATGCTAAAATTACACTGAGTTATTGATTTATCTTTGAGAGGATTTCCTTCCCGAGGGACATTGCTGGCTGTTGTAGTGATTTAGTCCTTCTGCAAGTGCAGAATCCGTGGCAGAGCAGAGCCACCCTCCTGCCCTCGAGCCTGCAGCTCAGGGTCGCGCTCCCTCAGGCTTCCTCTGCAAGCTGATTTCTGTTCCAAGGCAAGGACAAGGTTACATGGCTGTTATTTCTGTGTAACAACTGCAAATAAAAGGGCATTTTCAACTTTCCAGTGCAGAAGCTGCAAGTCTGGGACAAGCCTTTGTGCTGTGGCACCACCATCATCTTGGGCATGTCTCAAACCCAGCTCCAAGGCTGGCACGTGGGACGTGTGGAGCCATGCCAGCCTTAATACACTCAGGCTCCTGGGAATGTTTTAGTTCCTCAGAGTGGGGTATGATGGGAGCAGAAGCATGCTAACACTTCTCTCCTAAAGCTGGAGGGTACAGCCTCTCTTTTCTTTGCTTTCTACTGACTCACCATGGAGCGTCTCTAAAAACCAGGCCAGGTGAGTTCCTGCTGGTGGTCCTAAGGAAGCCAAGACAGTTCTCTTCTTCTACCACCAGTTTTCTCTCCTTGGCCCTGAAATCCCACCCCACTAGCTGTGGCTCAGCTGGTGAGCACCATCAGTAGAAGGACCTGACCCTTCAGGACATGGCCAATGTTTCAGATACTCTGTGGCTGGAAAATGCCCAGCTCTGTGTCCTTGGGTGCCCATTTGAAGCACATCCCTGTGGGTTCCTGTATCTAACCCCACTATCTAGTGGATTTGGCACCAATCTCAGCTGCACACTGATAAAATGGGAGGCTGCTCGTGCATGTGGTGTTATAAAACAGCATCCACCAATTAGGGCCAGGGAGAACGTCAATTTATTTTCCTGTGAACCAAGTGTGGCACAGCCCCTTCCTTTCCCAGTGATCTATCTGTGAGATAAAACACATCTTTAGTGTCTATCTTAAATACTGCAGTGTTGACAAGTTCTCTTGACAGAAATTAGGCTAATGTCCCTTACGACTGCGTTAGCTGTAGAAACAAGGCTTTAAATTGAAGCTTCGCAAAGCGCTATTCCAGCGCGCTCTCCAAGGCATCTCCTTATTCCAGCTTTTATTATCCAAATTTGTTCTCACTCTGCCTTGGCAGCAGGGCTGGCAGGCAGCTCTTCCCATCCATCCTGCTGGTCTGGCAGCCGGGCGGGTGGGACCAGCACCTCCCGGGCTGGACCGGGCCGTGCTGGCCGAGCCCTGCGCAGCCCTCGGCCCCGGGGAGGCTCCGGGCTCGGGGGCCGGGGCCTGGGTGGGGGGAGCCAGCTGACACACATCGAGCACAGAGGGGATCCAAGGCAGTGAGCTGCACGCCCTGACAGAGGCACAGCGTGTCCTGAAACGCTCCCACTGGGAGCTGGAGCTGGGAGAAGGGAGTTGTATCGTGCATGTCTCATCCTTGCAATTTCAGCTCTGAGTTACAGACTCAGAAGCTGAGGACAGGAACAGAGAGTGCTGAGGCCTGGTCAAGAATTCCCTTTTTGAGCTTCCCAGTTCTCCCCTGGAAAATAGTTTCCTTTTTTGCTCCTTTACCCTCCTCAAGTTGAGCCCTTTATAGTCTTTAACTCCTTGTTTCCAACAACAGATTAACCATGGCCGTTTTAAACCTCCTGATTCTCACACTGGTGTTGGTCCTGATGGATTATCCCTCCCTGTTGTGTCCTTTCTGTGCCTCCACATTGCCAGGTTCTTTGGTGGCCCTCTCCTGAGTCGCTGAGAGAGGAGGAGAGGCTCTCTGAGAGTGACACATGTGGGAGACACGATGGTTGATGATGTTCTGGAGGTGCTAACCTCCATCATAGTAAAGAAGCCTCTCTCAAAAGGTATTAAATACCTAAAATTCCACAAAATTAATATCATCCTCAGTTCCTTTTGTCAGGTTCTCAATTCTCCTGGTCAGCTGCCTTGTTCTCTGCCTACATCCTGCATTGATCTTCTCTGAACGTAGCCAAGCCTTCAGCATCCCAGATGGGCTTTCTGGAGTAACAAATAGACCTGAGGAATGACAACTATTGAATGGATTGTAGCATTGGCTTGGGGATAAATCATGTAGTGAGTTGGAAAGGGATTAAAACTGGCTTTTGTAAGTAAGCTTCTCATGGGTGTTGACTTGGGGACATGGTGAGACAAAGGTCGCTGCAGTGTCTCTGCAGCCTGGTGTGCCATTTGAGAGATGAGATATCAGAGTGTGGCTGGATACCTTTGGTCTCTCTGTTTCTTCTGCTCGGACCTTTGTGGGATTAAACTCTCTAAACTGCTGCAGTTCACAGACTTCAAGCCCAGGATCAGAAGAAAAAATAAATCGAGTGCCTTGTATTAAATCCTGAGCACATAGCTCCTGCTGCACCCAGGGCTGTGGTAACTCACTGCAGTGCTTGCCTTGAAACTGGGGAGAAGGCTTTGCTGGCAAAGTGAAAACAGGTTGTGCCCAGTCTACAAAAGGACACCCCTTCTTCTTCCTGCCCTGTGTTATATTATTCCCAGTGTGTTTGCTGCTGTTGCGCTGCAAGGCAGAGCAGCCCTCCCAGCTGGGAGGTGGGAGTCTGGAGCACTTGTTGGAGGAGCTCTTTGCCCCAGGAAGCATTTCCCTCCTGCAGCAGCAGCAGCAGATACATCAGCAGATGCTGCAGCAGTGCCTCCATCAGAGGGCCTGTATTTCCCTCTGGAGCCCTCCTGTCACCCCTTCTTCCCTGAGATCCCTCCTCCCCAGGCACCTCGCTGGCCTCCACCTTCAATTCCATCACTTCCAGACTTCCCAGGGGGCCCAGGCACCTCATGGGATAGCCACGCTGTGCCCTGCGTGTGACAGCCACCCCTCCTGTCCTTGTGGCTCCCCTGCACGGGAGGGATGAGGTTTGGTGTGTGCTCAGCAGGCTCAGCTCTGGGCACAAGGCTGGGCCCCGTGTGCCATCATCATCATCATCATCATCATCATCATCATCATCATCATCACCTTGGCTGCCAGCGAGGGTGGATGGCAGTGACAGGGACCTGCCCTGGCACTGCCAGCCAGGGCCTGCCTGTCCCCATGGCCCTGCCTGTCCCAGGGGCTTGCCTGCCCCTCCTTCCCTCTTGCTGCAGGAGCTGCAGGAGAAGCCAAGTGGATTTGGCAGGCCGTGTGAGGAGGGAGCCCAGCCCAGCCTCACCCAGAGGGGTGCCTCTGTTTGAATAGCAGTGCTCAGAGCACTCAGCACCGGCTGATCAGCTGGGAGAACAGAAATCCCAGTGCCACAGGAGAGCCCTGGCTCAGGGAAAAGGACCAGTTGTGAGCACGGTCCAGCCCAATGTCCAAATGGAATGGTGCTTTCACATCTCTAATCAAGGGTTACTTAGTGGAGAGCCCCTTCCTTGTGAGGCTTTGTTCTCTGCTAGCTGTGGATTGAATCACGGGAGGAGGGATTGGATTCTGGCATCATTTTAAAAACGTTTTCATTCTATTTGCTGATGGCAACAAATTACAGAGAAGACCTCTCAGCACTGTGACAAAAGAGTGGTTCTAAAACCCTTTTCAGCCAAACAAGTGTTTGAGCTGAAGGCCTGATGGATGGTGCTTAAAGATGTGGTTAGTGCAGCAAGGTTGGCATTAAAAATCACTGGGTGCAAGAAAGTTCTCCCAAGGGTTACTGTGGGGGTGTCTCCCTGTAATCCTGGTGTGAAGAGCCCTTAACACCCTGAGTCCACCCAGTGAGCTCTGTGGCATCAGCCACGGGAGAGCAGTAGCACAGCAAGCACCAGTGGGTCACTTCTCTCTTGCTAAATGAGAAACTCAAATGGGATCAGCCCTTTTGGGGTGGCATCACTGTGGCAGGAGGGCTGGAACTGGATGATCTTTAAGGTCCCTTCTAACCAAACCATTCCACAATTCTTTCCCTGTCCCTGTTCAAGTGGGGTTCAAGCAGAAAGCAGAGCTGCTGCTCTGGGACCTGTGAGGAGCCTGGGCAGGAACACACCTGCTGTTGGGATGTATCAGAACAGGGTGGCTTTGGGGCTTTCCCAGGCATGGCTT
>NW_005054532.1:3249-12386 GCF_000277835.1 Geospiza fortis | reverse complement strand
GAATGCCTTTGCTGCCAGCAGCTGTGCTGGGTGTTGAACAGGGGACAGATTCACCCTTGGCAAGCTTGAAAGCATTTCAGATGGCTTCTGTCCCTGCTCCACTGCGGCACAGAACAAAATCAGTGTTGGAGAAGATGTCATACTTAGACATCACCATTCTGACAGGTCGATTTCCAGGATGTTTATTAACAGAGCTTGGAATGTCACTGAAAGGTTTGTCAGATAAACTAGCCAACTGAAGTTCTTACATGAGAACTTCCTTGGTTTTGTTGAGGTGCTTTGAACTCTTCATTCAGTCTCTCAACAATTCATCCCCTTCAGGCCTTTCTGGAAGAGCCTCTGTGAGGTCTGTGGCTGGGGGATCAGGCCCTGCCTGCTCCCTGTGTGTCTGGGTGTGGAATCCTTTGAATCCCTCTTGCCCTGGAAGAGTATGCTATAGAATCTCCGCCTAGGCTGAAAGAGAAGTCTTCCCCATGGAGCCTTGCACAACACCATGAACCACCCCAATTCCTTTCCCTGTATGTCCCAAATTCTGGTAGTTTCTCCTTTCCCTGTTCCCTCATTGGTTGTGGTATCCCTGGTGGCCGGCCCTGTGTATCCCCTGTAGGGAGGGCCCTTTGTCCTGCCCTTTGTGCCACCCCAGTGCCTTTGGACCATTGGCCACTGACCCCTAATGAGCCCTGTGCACACCACTCGCCAGCTCTTTTGTCCCTGCTTCCCCTTTGGCGTGCTGGAATAAACCTTTGCTGGAATTGATCATACAAGAGGCCCTTCTGCCTCTGGTGGCTGAACTGGCCATGGTGAGTGTGGTGTGTGGACTTGGCTGCTCTCCCTGAATGTTTACCCAAGCAGCTTTTCCACAGGAGATGCTTTTTGGGAAACAGGCAGCAGCATCCAGCATCTAAACCCCGGTGTTGCTCCATCTGGGTGCCCTGGGAGGCAGAAGGAAGCAGCAGTGCCAATTGTTTGCTCATGCTGTAAGGACAGAACTCCTCTCTGAGGGTTTCCTCTGCAATCCCAGGAAGAGAAGGACATCTCTGTCCTTGTCAGCCCTCTGGGCAATGATCAGACAGAACAGCAGTGATGAAAGCAGGCTGGCAGCACCAGGGCTGGTCACTCACAGGCAGAGGCAGCCCAGCTCCTCCAGCCTGAGCTGGGCAGTGCCTGGGAGAGGTGGCACCATGGCTCTGGGCATGGTGCATCACCCCAGGGGTTCCTCCTGCATCCCATCCCCTGCAGAGCCCCTGCTGTCCCTGGTTACCGGAGCAATGGAGAGGCAGTGCCCAGGCTGGGGCTGCTCCGAGGAGATGCTGCACTCAGCAGGCAGCTGTGGCTCCCCAGCAGTACCGTGGGAGGAAGAGCTGCCCAGGGAGTGCATTTGTAAAGCATTTCTTCCCCAGGAAGAGGAGTTGGTCACAGGAGTTTGTACCTGGGATGTGCACACAGGTGTCTGAGCTTCCTCCCTGCCCCAGGTGGGGAATGCTGGGGGTGCTGGGGGAGCTTCCAGGCCTGGTGCTGTGAAACTGCTCCACCAGCTATCAGGAGGAGGTGACATAGAGATATTAATGACATTTTCCAGTGGCACTTAACTGGGAGGAGCAGTGAGTGCCAGACAGTGAACTAATGCAAAAGGCTATAGCTGAGTGAAGAAGGGACAGAAAGAAATAAAATGAGATTCAGGCTCTGGGCCTCTTCTTCCCATTAGTAATCCATCTCATTCTTACCTGTGTCTGTTACATGTCTTCCTTTTGTGTGTAAAAATGTTCTGTTTTGAAGTAACAAGCAATCTGGAGAGTGGTTGACTTGCCTTTGTAAGAAAGAAAGGAAAGAAAAACAGAGGCAGGCTTTGCTGCTTCCTTGCTCAGCAGCTCTAACCAGAGTCTGGGGTCAGGGCGTGAGCTGAGCCCCCCAGGCTGGGCCTGGCTCCTCTGTTTTCCTCTGAGCACGCTGGTGTGGGACATCCCATCCACCCAGGCACAGCTGGAGTCAGGCACAGTGTCCCCTGTGTGCCACCAGCATGGCCTCAGCCTCAGCCAGGTCCCCAGCCCTGGTGGCTCCTGGAGCTGGGGATGCAGCTGTGGGGAGCTCTGCTGCTCGCTGGGATTTGTCTCCTGGTGGTTTTTAATCATTATTTTATTAAGGGAGAAGGTGTGGTGCCATCAGATAACTTATTATGGATGCTGTGGCAGTGTGATTATTTCAGTACTGCAGCACTGCCGGTGTGTTTTGCTGGAACATTCACATATTGATTCCAGATTCCTTTGTTGCCTGTACTAGAAAGAAAGTCCCTTTTCCCTCACTCCCTGCGTGGAGAGAAACAAAGAGTAAAGGAAGGTAGATGTTATCTGAGGTTTGCTCACACACTGAGGTAATTTTTGAGAGCTGCAGAGCCACTTACTGACTCATAACTGGGGCTTGTTTTCAAACCCTTGATAGATTTTTGAATTCTCTTACAATGGCAAACAAGGATGCTCACTTGGGGACGAGCCAGGAATCTGGCTCAGTGAGCTGGATCACCTTTGTTCTGCTTGCTCCAGCCTTCCCAGGGGACATTCCTCTGCCAAGGGGGACAGGGTGGTGCTGCAGGGGGAGAGTCTCCTGTTCCTCTTGGGCTCCTCTTGATGGGCAGTCAGTGGCTGTCAGCTTTGTCCAAGGGGTGGGGATGGGATGGGATGGGATGGGATGGGATGGGATGGGATGGGATGGGATGGGATGGGATGGGATGGGATGGGATGGGATGGGGAAGCCACTGGCAGGAGTGCAGTGTGTTACTGCCCAACCTTGGTGGGAGGTTTGCAGGTCAGTGTGTGATGTACAACTTCCCAGCCTGTAGCTGTGCAGTGAGTTGGGGCTCAGCCCTGTCCCCATGCTGGAACACAAACACACTTGTGGAGTGTGGAATGATGAGCTGGAAAGGAGCCCAGGATGAGACCTTTCTCTTTTAGAGGAAACACAAATGGTCATTTGGTTGCTCTAGAAGAAGAGAGATGGGGTTCTTTGGTTATCACTGCGTGCTGCATATTCCACACTGCAGCCCTCTGCTTTTAGTAATGTGGTGCACAACGTGCCTGATCCTCCCTCAGTTGTGAGCCTGGTGGAAGCATGTCCTGTTTTCCATTTGTTTATTAATTTATCATCTTGTTTTTAGCCTCTGCAAAGTTTGATATTGGTATAGAGCCTGGGAAACGTGCACAGAGCAGAGTAACAGATAGTTGTGATTTGGTTACAAGGCAATAATTTAAGTGGACAGGTTTAGCTGATAACATAAAGCACACGAGAGAAATCGCTTTGGTTTATAAATGTCAGCAGAGCCCCTGCGAGGGAGCTGCTGCCTGGTGCTGCTGCTCCAGCCAATATATTATAAGGAGATATAAACAGATGTCTGAAAAAATCTGGCTGACCAAGATTAAAAGAACGGGGCTATAAATTAAAGTCTTCCTCGGCGTCTCTTTAAGCATCTTTATGGACAGAGCGCATCCAAATGAAGGAGTGCCAATGCTCAGAGGGACCTCCGGGTGCTTTGGGCTGCAGAGGCAGCACCCCGGGCTGGGGACAGCTTGTGGAGACAGCAGTGGCAGTCAGAGCTGGCGTGGGAGACCAAAGCCTGTCCTGGTGCTTCTGCAGCTGATAAAGGGATTAAATCAGCAACAGGAATAACACCATCCCTGCAGTGTCACCACAGGATCAGTGTCTCCTGCTTGGAAAATAAATGCTGTCGCTCTGCTTTGACATTTATTCCCAATAAAGACCTTGTCATTTGTGCAGTGACAAGGGTTTTATCCTCTGGGAGTACTTTACCTGTTGGACACTGTCTCTTTGGCTGTGAGGCAGCTGAGTGACTGAGGGGCAGGTGGGTGGCACGTCCCCAGCAGAGGCATTGGGAGCTCTGCTCACACCCTGGGGCTTTCTCCTGATCCATCATCCCAAGGCAATGCAATAACACCTATTCAAACTGAGAGCAGGTTCAGATTGGATATTAGGGAGGAATTGTTCCCTGTGAGGGTGGGCAGGCCCTGGCACAGGGTGCCCAGAGCAGCTGGGGCTGCCCCTGGATCCCTGGCAGTGCCCAAGGCCAGGCTGGATGGGTTTGGAGCAGCCTGGGACGGTGGGAGGTGTCCCTGCCATGGCAGGGGGTGGTACTGGATTAGCTTTAAGGTTCCTTACCACCAAAGCCATTCTGTGATTCTGTGATCTTATTTTTAATTGATTTTAATTTATTTTAGTTGTGGTTAAAAAAATCCCAAGAGTGGGATATTTTTTAATTGGTAAGTGTTCCAAACCAATTGTGGGAGCCGGAGTTTGCTGCTTCCCCCTCCACAGCTGGAACCCTTCTGGCAGATTTTGGAGGGGATTTCACAGCTATTTCTACTCACTGGGTAGTTGATTTAGAGCTGGGAAATTAACTAGAATGGAAACTCTTCTTTCCCTTTATGAGGAGCAAGGGAGGAGGTCTGGCAGCTGTAGGATTTGCAGCTCTCAGGGAAGAGGGACGATTCAGTAACACATCTACGCAGTGCCTACCTGTGGATACACATATTTTGTTTGTCTGAGGTGTCAAGTAGAAAAAATGTTACAAAATAGCTTAAATGAAAGTGTGGTTTTGTATTTTTTAAATTGAGTTTCATTTCCCAAATGCAACTTAATGCAAACAATAAGTAAAAAATTAATTTCTCTTGGGAAAAAGCTATTAACAGAATGGTTCTGTTTTAGCAGCATGTGAAGCTGTGTAATTGCTTACACATGTATTGCTCCAGTGTGTGCTCCCAGTTGTTGAATAGTATCAAATTATAGGAATCAAAGAGAATCAACTGTTTTTAAGGGAAATGTCTAGAAGCTACATACTGAAACATGATTAAAATTCAGGATTTCCAGCTTACTCGTCTAAATCAGCAGTTTTAATCACATTATTCGAGCCAACCCAACCTCAAACACACTTTTGACTTCAAAATACCCCAAACTAAATAAGACAGAAGGCCTTCCTTGAACAGCTGTAACATTTTTAAGTGTCGGTGTCAATCTTTTTGTTGAAAACAGAGATGTTTTTCATGGTTTATTTATTAAAGCAGCGCATTTGTCCTGCTGTGCCATGAACCTGGGCTGCTGTGCTGGGTGGGGATGGGAAATCCCTGGAGCACCAAGAACTGCTTAAACACATCAGGGCTGCGAGTTTTGCTCTGGGGTTCGGATGCTCCTGGTTAAATCCCATTTAGTGTGCAAAGCAGGAGCAGGAAGGGTTTGTGCTTTGGCTGATGCAGCCTCAGGGATTTGGCTGTGCTGGGGGTGCAGCTCATGAGCACCAGGCCTGGGTTTGGTTTTATTTCCTGCTTGCTGATGAGACAGATGAGTAATGCCATGGCTGACTCTCACAATTAAAAGGAAATGTTAAGAGAAGTTTTATAGTTGTGTTTTAGCCCCTTGTGCTGTTCTCAGGGGTGCCCTGGGTTGGGGATATTTGGGAGGGTCACTCGTTACTGTGGCAGCACCTGACCCCCATTCAAGGTGTCAGGAAGGGATCTCCACCCCTGGGCAGGGAAGGAGGAGTCGATGGACAGAACTTTGGGGGGGCTAAAGGGTTAAAAGGTGAAACCTCCATTGTGTGGGTGAGCACATGGTGGGGAAATCCTCTGCTCCCAGCACTGTAATATTTTCTCTATTCAGTCGTCTGTTGTGTTTTTGATTAGGTTTTAATAAACCTTTTAAATTTTTTGGAAGTGAGCATCATTTCTCACCCTGAGAATAGAAACAGGAGGGCCCCTCAGCCCCCTTCCCCTCTGAAGCCTGCTCCTGTGCTTTCCCTTTGGGTGATTCCCTCGATGGGATTCCATCCACCTCCTTCCTCTCCCCTGGCAGGCTGGGTGCAGCTGGAGCTGTGCTGTGCTCCCTGTCAGGGGCCATTCCCGCCTGTGTGACAGCCCAGAGCTGCCACAGCCCCTGCTGGGGCTGTGACCTGGCCTGCCCAGCGCTGGTGGCACAGTCAGGAAAGCTTTGGGCTTTGGGGGAGGCAGCCAGCTGGGCCCTGGCTGTGTCTGCGGAGGAGGCGATCGTCCTCCCGCCTCCCGTTCAGCACGCGATGGCATTTCATCCTGCAGAGCTTGGCCGGCAAGGGACCTTAAAGCTCACCTTGTTCCACCTCCCTGCCGTGGGCAGGGACGTCTCCCACCAGAGCAGGTTAGCACTGGCTGTGATTTCCTTGCTGGCAGAGCCCTGTCCTGGTGTTGCCCAAGCCAGGGACAGGAGATGTGGTGTTGCCCTTTTCATGGAGATCCTACAAACTCCTTTCTGACCAGCACTCCACCACCAGCAAGGGGCACAGATTGGTGATGGCACCAAATTCCTGCAGAGCCCGACTTCTCAGCGTGGGAGGATGCTCCCATAGACACACAGAGATTAAAAGTCCTGAGTATCACAAATTTAAGGAGCAGAGGGAGGTTGGGATCTGTCCATGGAAAGCATTCCAAGTGTGGAGCAGGCATATGTAGCCTATTCTCCCCTAAAATGGGGAGATAATCACACCTGTCCTCTCACATATCCAACCAATGCAACTTCCAATGGACAGGACTGATGGAGAGAAAGAGAGTCTACCAGAAATGCAAACCTTGTTTTAATAGGAAATCCTCCAAGATGGATTTTCCTGCATTTTCTAAATGCATTTATACCTATTGGATGACTACAGGCTTTGAAATGTTTCTGTCTGAATTGTGACAAACATCCCAGTCTTACAGAGGAAGGACCAGGTCCTTTGGTCAGGGAAATGTCTCTTTGGTCTTGAACAGGGAGGGATCGATCCAGTTGTTCCCAAGACCAGAGTTTTTATCTGTGAGTACATGTATTTATTCTACAAAATAATTACCCTTGCCTTCACTTCCCTTTGGTAGGAGATGCTCTGTGTCTCCTGCAAGCTGTTACTCTATCCCAGGTATCTTTTTAGGTAAAAGGAAGAGAGAAAGGAAAGGCTGAATAAGGAATTCCCCTCAGAAGGGAGCAGGATGAGCAGCTGTGTTCTGTCTGGCCAGCTGTGAGCAGCTCTGTGGCTGTTCACCTGCAGCCTCGCTGTCCTGGGCAGGCAGAATTCCTGCACTAGGAGAAGAAGAAATGCCATCAAGAGGTGGCAACTAAACATTGCCTCCCCTTCACTCCAGTGCTGGGCTGGCCATTGAGATGTGTTTGTGGTGAACTGGTGAAAACCACTCTGAATTTCCTATCTTTTCTGCATTTAAAACTGGAGCTTAATGTATTCTGTGTATTTTTGTTGGCAGATAGTAGTGATCATAAATTCCTTTTAATACAGTATTTCCACACCAGCACAGCCTTGATGTGCAGCATACCTGGCTGTACTCTGCGGGATGCTTTGATTTCCCTTTGGCAGCTGCATTTTATTCTGTCTGCCCCAATCAGCAACAATTCCCCTTTCTCCATGTAGCCTCCAAATCCACTCCTGGTGCGGAGTTTTAATGCTGTGCTAGGACCTGGGCCAGAAGGGAAGAAGGAACCAGTGTCTGCTGGGCTCAGGGTTCCATCTCCACTGTGGATCAGAGCCAGCCTGGCAGCACAGGGACACCTTTGGTGGCTCAGGGTGGCATTTCTGGGAGGGAAAAGCAGCACTTTAGGGATGCTGCTGGATGGGAGGGGGTCAGTGGTGGATATCCCACTCCTCACTGTATGGGATGGGGAGGAGCTTCTCCCAAGGGGGAGCATGTGTCTTCAGCTCCCAGTTCCTCCCCAAGCTGGAGCAGTGCAGTGCTCTGAAATGACGTGACCTTTGCTTGCAGGTCAGGCTGTTCCTGCAGGGTCACACGTGCGGCTGAACCTGCAGACAGGAGAGAGAGAAGCCAAACTCCCAGACAGAGAAAACAGGAAAAGTGACACAAGAGAAGACAGAAAAAGGAAAAGGTACAGATGTACAAGGCTTTGGGTTGGGTGGGCTGTGGGATTCATGCCTTTTATTAGAGGCCAGGTTCCCTGGTGCACTCAATTCCTGCCTCTTCCTGAGATTTCATTGCTGGGTGAGGAGCTCAGCAGTGCTGAAAGCAGAGGCCTGTCCTTTGTGTTCCTTTTGGGATGGCAGTGGAAGTGCCCTGAGTGCACATTCAGAGGCACCTTCATGGTTTCTCATGCCACAACATCAAAACTGCTTCCACAGAGCCGGTGGAGTTCTCGCAGAGTCTTTGGGTTGTCCTTGATTTGCAGTGTTTGGGGTATTGATGGTTCTCTCTGTGTTTTTAGGCCAAGGTACTTCTAGGGGGCTGTCTTTTGCACTTTATCTGCTGCAATCTCACAACATTTCTCCTGTACCACAGTGATGATATCTTGTACTGCAATGTCCAAAATTATTTGAGCTTCTGCACAAACTAATGTAGCCTTAGCTAGGCTGGCATCATGGTGTAAGGATGCCCTAATGGTGCATGCCTCGGCCAATGGTAGCCATGACAGATGAGACAAGAGGAAAAAGTACAGATAGGCAAGGCATTGGGTTGAGTGGCCTGTGGGATTCATGCCTTTTATTAGAGGCCAGGTTCCCTGGTGCACTCAATTCCTGCCTCTTCCTGAGATTTCCTTGCTGAGTGAGGAGCTCAGCAGTGCTGAAAGCAGAGGCCTGTCCTTTGTGTTCCTTTTGGGATGGCAGTGGAAGTGCCCTGAGTGCACATTCAGAGGCCCTTTCATGACTTCTCACGCCACGACACCAAAACTAAATGTGCAAGGTGGCTTCTTTGAATGACATTTAGTCCTTTGAAATATCTGCAGCAAGTGGTGTGAAACTGCTTTCTGAGCCTGCTCCTTGGGATCAGCTGTGAGGGGCTGAGGGCTGGCCAGAGCCCGGTGCTGTGTCCCACTGGGAGCAGCCCCACAGCCTCACCTGCAGAGCAGGCACTGCCAGAGGCCCTGGAGATCTCACGAGCCCTGCACCCACCTTTGGAAAGGTGCTGTAAACATCAGCTGGTGCTGACTTTCCCCCTGGACCCCTTGGTTTACTTCCTATGAAGAATTTCTTTCCTGAAGTGTGTGGGATTTCCCCCTGGCACTGGTAATGGTGATGCTCGGGCAGTGTGGGGCTTTGGGGGCAGCTGCCCGGGCAGGGGCTGAGCTCGGGGCCCTGTTGGGCCCATGACCCCCAGCAGCAGCAGCAGCAGCAGCCAGAC
>NW_005054532.1:977-2716 GCF_000277835.1 Geospiza fortis | reverse complement strand
TGGGAGCTGGGCCCCAGGGGCTGGGCCGGGGCTGGCAGGGCTGGCGTGGCCCCAGGCAAGCGCAGGGCGGGCCGGGGCTGGTGCTTGTGCCAGCACAATGCAGGCCCCCTGCGGGCACCGTGTCCCTGAGCGGGGCCATCCAGCCCAGCCCCAGCCTGGCGCCAGGGGACCCAGTGTGTGTGTGGGCAGGGGGTGGGAAGCATCTGCCTGTCTTACTTGTGGGGCTCCATCTTCATCCAAGGACCATGGGCTCCTCCTCATCCTCCTCATCCACTTCCATGTCCTCAACAGGGGAGGACATGGAAGTAGAGGATGAGTCCACCTCCATCATCTCTTCCCTCTCCAGCCCCAGGTCCTCTTCCATCTCCTCCACAGTGTCTCTGGCAGTCTGCAAGGGGCAGCACAATCTCCCAGTGGCTTCCTGTCCCACACCATCCATTCCCACAAGGCTGCAGCCTGCCCAAGCCGGGTGCCCCCTGCCTGGAATGGCACTGTACCTCCACGGGCACAGCAGTGCACATCCTGCTGGGATTGGCGCTCCAGAGCAGGTGGCAGGAAAAGCCCAGGCAGCAGCACCAGCTCAGCACTGAGGGGCAGAGCGCAGAGCGAGTGGCAACTGACCCTGGGCAGCCAGTGAAGTGTCTGCTCTGCTCGTTTCCAGGTCCTGGACGTTCCACCTGGAACCCTCTGGGAGCTGTGATGTCACTGAAATTTCAGGGCCGCTGCGCAGTGGGAGATGGAGATGGCAGAATGATCAAATCCTTGAATGGTTTGGCTTGGAAGGGACCCTAAAGATCATCTGGTTCCAAGCTGAGCAACCTCCCAGCACAGCAGGTTACTGCGGCCCCTGTCCCACCTGGCCTTGGATGTTGCTGGGGATGGGGCATCCACAGCCTCTGTGCACTGGTCCCTGTGTCAGGGACAAGCACCCTGAGAGTAAAGAACTTCTTCCCATCATCAAATCTCTTCCACCTCTTGCAGTTTGATCCCATTTCCCCTTTTCCTGTCAGTATACCTCCTGAAAAAGAGTCCTCTGCCACTTCCCTGTGGGTCAGGCTGTTCCTGCAGGGTCACAGGTGTGGCTGAACCTGCAGACAGGAGAGGGAGAAGCGAAGTACCCAGTTAGAGAAAATAGGAAAAGGGGCATGAGAGATGAGCGAAGGAGGAAAAAGTACAGACATGCAAGGCTTTGGCTTGGGTGGGCTATGGGATTCATGGCTTTTATTCGAGGCCAGGTTCCCTGGTGCTCTCAGTTCCTGTGCTGCAGCCTGCCCACAGGCAGCCTCTGTCAGCGACCTGCACTCCCAGAGCTGGGAGCACAGTTGCTTAAACTGCTGGTGAACGAGGCGAGTGAGGGATCTTTGTGTGGAACTCCAAGCACTGTGGATTGCACTGAAGAGGGTCCAGGGAAGGAGACAAAATGGTGCTGGGCACAAAGGGTTTTATATGGGTGGGAACAGCGCAGGAGCATTGCAGTAAGGCAGGACCAACTGGGGAGATGAGAGTGGGGAACATCCTAGAGGGAGTACATATAAGGAAACAACTGCAGTTGAACTGGGTGACACCAACAAAACGTGCTGCATCACCATGAGCCTGCAAATGCCCATGGGCGAGACCTTTGCATTCAGAGGGGTGTCTCTCTTTTACCTTGGTCACTTTGCCCTGAGGTATTACAGTTGCAATGGTAGGTCCCTGGGCCCCACAACTCCCCCCTTTTTGTTGTCTATAAAGAAGGCTTC
>NW_005054532.1:0-967 GCF_000277835.1 Geospiza fortis | reverse complement strand
GCATGGCGGGGGCCTGCTGCCGGCTCTGGGCCCAGGAGTCTCTGTGGCTGCAGCAGGAAGGGTGGCTGAAGGTTTGCTGCCTGCTTTGGTGGCATGGCTGCAGGGGCCAGTGCTGTGAGAGCCCCCTGGGTGAGAGCTGGTGCCAGCTGAGCTCTTGGGGCCAGCGCTGTGCCCCAGGCCAGGAAGGGCAGCAGTGCCCAGTGCCAGGAGTGGTGTCAGTGGGAGCCCCTGTGCACAGGGACCCCCAGCCCCGGGGTGGCCGTGCCAGCGCCCCCAGGGACCTCCAGGCCTGGGAACCCTGAACAAGTGGAACCCACAAGTGTGCAAACACTGCCTGTGCCCAAAGGAATGGCCAAGAGAAGTGAGGTTTTAAAAAGGAACAGTATTTATTTGCCGAAGATTGGCAAAATATTTACATGGGATCTTATGGACTAACAATCTTCAAAACGTATTTACAGAAAACTTCTAACCTAATGAACATATTTACAAGAAACTTCAAAACTTCAAACATATTTACATAGGTGTGGAATCTGTGCCATCATTTGTATCAGTTCTGGAAGAAAGGAAGCAGCAGAGCTGCACTCAGCTGCCAGCCCTGGGCCCAGCAGGGCTGGGAGCTGGGCCCCAGGGGCTGGGCCGGGGCTGGCAGGGCTGGCGTGGCCCCAGGCAAGCGCAGCGGGCCGGGGGTGGTGCTTGTGCCAGCACAATGCAGGCCCCCTGCGGGCACCGTGTCCCTGAGCGGGGCCATCCAGCCCAGCCCCAGCCTGGCGCCAGGGGACCCAGTGTGTGTGTGGGCAGGGCGTGGGAAGCATCTGCCTGTCTTACTTGTGGGGCTCCGTCTTCATCCAAGGACCATGGGCTCCTCCTCATCATTTTCGTCCACTTCCATGTCCTCGATATCATCCTCCTCATCGACTTCCATCTCCTCGATGTTCTCCTTCTCCTCTACTTCCATGTCCTCAACAGG
>NW_005054531.1:874916-878194 GCF_000277835.1 Geospiza fortis | reverse complement strand
GTATCGCGGATTTTCAGGAGCCATCCTTTAACCATCCCCAAGGAGGGACTAGCTGGAGCTGCAGGGACTCCCTCAGAGCTGTGCACTTTTTACAAGTACAATGTATGTAACTGGATCTTGTACTGACATGGAGCTGGGACGCAGCTAGTGTAACTCAACCATCCTCAGGATCTGGGACTAGTGTCACAGATAAGGGCAGTGATAATTACATTCTCCAAAGCCTTGTGAAAATAGATGCCTCAGTTGAGGCTAAAGTGTCCCAAGTAAAGGAAAAAAACAATAAAGGCAAAAACACAGAAAGAAAAAAATCTTTCTACATGATGAAAAAAATTAGCAGGGAAAGGTTCATTTGGAATTTGAGCACCTATAAGCACAGAAGTCAATCAACCATAAGACCTATTAGAAAAACAGATTTAATAAGCTCTTTCCCCACTTATTTATTTTCCTCAAGGAAAATGAAAATACTTTTCTCGTAGATATGTTATGTGAATTACTTCACTGTTCTCTTTGCAACCAAACAACCCCAGCCCCCCTTAGTTTTCTCCTGGTCTCCAGCAACCACTGTGTGTTCACACTCACTGCTGCCCCTGGATGTTACTGCTCAAACAAAACCGGAAAACTTATTTTTTTCGATGAGCCTGCAGGATTACATTTCAGGCAGAGTGCAAGGTGACAGCTACTCCTCCACCTGTACTGATACAGCACACACTCTCCAGGAAGATGCATCTTCTATTCACACATGTCTGCTGCATGTGGTGCTGATGCTGAAAATGCCCATGTTAGACTTTTAGGCCAAATAAATTTGATAAAAATTATGGGATTTTAGGAGCATTATTTCTGAAGAAGCTTATTCCAGAAATAGTCTCTGCTCACCTGTGTCACTAATTCCTTAGCACTGCACTTGTCTAACATTCACACCACCAGGACTGGAATTCAGGGCTTCTGGTCTCTGCTGGTTCTCTGCTGTAAGACCTTTTCCTCCGACTAAAAACTGCTGCTAAACCTCCTTTAGTTCTTTTAAGATTTAGCTGAGTCATGCTGGGAAATCCTTTGAGATCAAGGCTATAAGAACTACAAGTGAGTAGAATTAAATGGGACATTTTGGGAGGCACAGAGGAAGTTACTCAATTGTTTCAGGTTAGAATACATTCTATTAGATACTACATAAACCTTCACCTCTGTCAAGTCCAATTACTGTCCAGAAAAGAAAGATTAAGTAAGAACCACACCTATAAAGCTAGTCCAGCTCTAAATTCAAGAACAAGAAAAGAAAAATACAAAACCCTTGAGAGTTCTTATATTTTTCAAACTACTTATAAAACCCATTCAGAATGTAAGCTCAGGAGTTCAGATAGAGACTTGGAAATGTTGCAATTTCAATAGTCAATATCCTGTCATCCAGTCTATGGAAGTGATGAAAGTGAAATTATATTCATCCCTTAATAAGCACTTGTAGGTACAGCAGATATCAAGCTTGTTATTTTCTTACTTGCTTTTTGCAGCATGAATGGTGCTGCACTGAGTTTGATCCTTGACCGACCAGAATGTGTCAGAGTTTTGCCTCAACATGACCAAGATGAAATTAGCTGCTAATGTGGGTGCTCTGAGGTACCCATATGAACACACAGCAGGGTGGAGTTTCAGTAGCTCAGTTCCTACACATAGGACTAGATTTTCAGGGAGGTTCAGGCACTGAATGCTTCTAACATCCAGCTACTTATAAAAAAGCCTAAGAAGGAGCTAAGGAATTTGTAAATGTACCTCAAGTGATAGATACTTCATCCTTTGATCACCTGCCACTAAGTCAGCAATTCTGTGAGCAGCTGACACTTCTGGGTTCTCCACATTTCCATGAAGAAACCCCTAGATGTCTTAATTTGGGAACACCAAAAAGTTAAGTCTTTAGTTTAAGCCTGCTTTATACAATAGCAAAGACTGAGAAAATTTACCTCAACTGATCAAAAAGGGCAAAATGGAATAATTTTCAAAGACTCCCTATTTCAGGTTTGCATTTGGTTTAAATGAGCAAAAATTTAACGGGAAATGCAGAATCCTGTGCCTTGCCATACCATGTATTTTGAAAGACAGTGGCAATAAGTGAGATTCAGCTTAAAAGTGATTCATTTTAGGGTATGCAAGCCATAAGAAAAGTGAGTTATAACAGATGCTGCCCTTGAAAGGAACTGGTGCTGTAATCTCTATTCCAACTCTGCATTCTGTGATTTTACATGTGCTCAAATGACATAGATCTACAATTTTATTGCTACAACCTGGAGTTCAGACATGTTCTCCCAGTTAGGTGGAAGGACTAAAACCCACGAAAGGGCTAAACCTCCATCAACACAGCCCAACAATGGGTGCTGGGGAAGGGACTCCTTGGCAGGACAGGCTCCTTCCACTGCCCAGCCAGGTCACAGCTGCATTACTGGTGTGACAACAAGTGTGACAACTAAAAATAGGCCAGGGACACCAATTTCCATGCCAAGTGTGTAATTTACTAATAAAACTTCCTGATTGTTTGCAGACAAATCATGACTTTTGAGGGTCATTTGTCCATGAGGATTTATGAATTTTGGGTGCTTCCATCCCCTTCAGGGTGAGTTATCACCTCAGTGATGTGGCACTCAGTGCCAGGCCGGGGTGACAAGCTGCGGATCAGTCTCAGGTTGGGACTCGATGACCTCGGAGGTCTTTCCCAACCTCAGTGATTCTGTGATTAAAGGGCAGAATTTGTTGGTGTTCTTTCCTCAATAATAAACATTAGTTATACCTCCGGGCTGTAGGCCCGGCGATTTCTCCTTTGCCCGGGACTGAGGGGCCAGGCCGGGCAAGGACTCGGGGGAAGCCACTGCCACCCTCACCCTGACCCCAGTCCCTGCTCCAAGTTCTTATCCCCGGTGCACAGTATCTGTCTCCTTTACTCCGTTCCTGGTCCCCGGTCCCAGTATTTGGCCCCTGTTCCCCATTCCGGTGCCCGTTCCTTGTCCCTGTGCCCCGTCTCTGGCTCCCGGTCTTTGTCCCAGTCCCTGTCCCTGGTTCCGGTTCCTGCTCCCTATCTCTACCCCCAGTCCCTGTCTCCGTTCCCAGTACTGGTCTCCATTCTCAGTCCCATTCCCTGTTCCAAACCCCATCCCCATCCCCATCCCGATCCCGGTCCCGGTCCCGGTCCCGGTCCCGGTCCCGGTCCCAGTTCCGGTCCCGGTCCTGGTCCCGGTGTGCGGCGGGAGCGTGGTGCGGGGCTGTGCCCGCCAGGGGGCGCCGCAGGCTCGGGGCCCCCC
>NW_005054531.1:818561-874641 GCF_000277835.1 Geospiza fortis | reverse complement strand
GAAGGCCTTGGGAGGGGGCGGGAGGCAGCGCAAGTGGATTTTTAGGCTGTAAATGTGGAGCAAGGGCGGCTCCCGGCGCGAGGATAACGCTGGGAGGACGCGCTGCTGCTGGGGAAGGGGAGCCCAGCCTGGATGGGACGAGGCCTCCCCGCCCTGGCAGGGAAGGAGGGGAAGGGTGGCGGTGTATCCAGGTAGACATTGATCCTCCGGCTGGGACGCCGTCATTGCTTTGGCCACGGCGGGGGATGTTTGGCTGTGTTGGAAAAGGCGCTCGGAGGGTGCAGGTCGGGATGTGCGGTGTGAATAGTGTGTTTCTTTGCTAGAAAGGACAAAGAAAATAACAGGTCTTCCCTCAAGCTGGTGTGTACCTGTGCAGAAGGAAGCTAAGCTTTCCCTGAAGGTTCCTGCTGTGGAAAGGTTATTTCTTTCTGGTTTGAGAGGAATTGTGAACGTTTTTTACCTTGGAAGAGGTTACAGAGCTGTGTGCATATAAAAAAGTTGTAGGTAATGCTTAGCTTGGAAGGTGAGGTTGAAGGGACAGTGTTTACTGTATGGGATGTATGGAAGAGGGTGAGAAAGCCAGGAATTTAAGTAGAGGCTGGTCATAATGTAGGTATAGAACTGGAGAGATGTGCAGAATCCTGCAGGATTGGTGCTTACCCAGCCATTGGACTAGGCCAGGGCTCTCCTCTTCCAGAGAACATTTGAGTTTCCTTGGGGAAGCACTCTGTTAGAAAAGGGCAATGATGTATTCTTAATTATGCACGTCTAGGGAATTGCGTGGGCCTTTTTTTTTTTCCTTTTTGTGGAGTTACACGAGAAAGTGCTTATCCTTAGGGATTTCAGCCTGCCTTTTGAGAATTCTAGTGGTGAAGGTGCTTAGATTGTGGGGGTTTCCCTATATTAAGTTCAGTCATTGCTGGCTTGTCCTTTGAGAGCACTGAGGGGAAGGTGAGTTTCCCTGCTGTCATGTTTATAAGGTCAGCATAGGTAGGAGTTGTTCTCCTGTACTTTGTCGTGAATAACCATTGTTTATTGTTCTTCTAAGGGCTGCAGAACAACTTCCAGCAAATTTTCTTCTTGGCTCTCACAGACTGTCTCACTGCAGGTGTGCAGGGGAGCTGTTCAGTGTACAAATGTTTGATGACTCTTGACCAGAAAGGTAGTTGTAGGTTTGTAGTGTATTAGAAGATCCACGTTGGATGTATTTGTGTTGTTGATATTAAAAAAGTGCAAGTAAATGGAGTGGTTTGATAGGTTGGTGAAGCCTGTCTTACAGGAGGTATGGATTGCTGTCTCTTTCCTGCTCCCTAGCTGTGGGGAGATGAGGATGCTGTAGAGAAGGGGACTGGAAAGTTGGGTGGGTTCTGAAAGTGGTTGCTGTGTCCTACGCTAAAGAATTGGAGCTCCTAAAATGGCTCCTCTCCCCATCCTCCTTTGGCAGCCATAGGACCAGTTTGAGTTTTTTATCCACTTTGTTGTTCTCATTTGTGTTGGTTTTGTTTGTAAGTAATTTACCAAAAGTGTGCCTTGAAAGTGTTCTATTTTAACGTGGAAAAAAATCAAGAAATTAATTATTTCATATATTTAGTTGTGTGCACTGGATTTATTGCTTAAAGGAGTAGCATAACCTCCAATTTAAGATTACATGTGACAAAATAAAACTGGATTAGTATGTTCCCCTAAGGAAAAATAATGGCTTTTTATAATTACTTATATTGATTATAAATAACTTATGCATTCTTTACTCATGTAAGACACATCAGCTATGATTTGTTTTGTGGAAAGCAAGTATAAAACTACTACTTCTTCTGCTGTGGTAGAAATAACATATGGAACAACATGAGAGGAATTAATGTAGAAATTGTCTTCTGTTTTAAACCCTGCACTGAAATGAAAATGGGCCCAGAAATAGGGGAAGGAATAGTGCAGAGAAATAAGAAAAGAATGGGTGTTGTGTCCTACCTGGTTTGTACTTTGGATTAGTGGAGACATTAATAACCCTCTAATCCAGTGTGTAGGGTAACAGAGTTTCTATATGATAAGAATCACAGGAGGCTGAGGGCAGCCCTTGGCTGCTGCTGGAGCTTTCTGCTCTGTGCTGCGAGCTCATGATCTTGCCCTGTGCTGCAGGTAGGTGTGTGCTGCCTGCTGATCCTGGTCAAGGGGCTTTTTTTGGAGAGATTTTAATTTATGTGTGTTGTCTAGATTGCTTTACCACAGCTGTGATGTCTTATTTTTCAAAATATTTTACTTTGAATATAATATTCAAAATTCAAACCTCCCAGGCTCCCTGGGTTTAGTTTGGATCTGGGTGCTTGCCATCTCTGAATGTAAGGTTGCCAAACAAAATGTGTTGGCATAGCTTTTCCCTATCAGAATTCTCAGGATTTAATTCTCCTTCTCATTTCTGGAAAACACTTCAATGAAGGAACTGCAGTAACATAAAACATTATTTCTTCAATACTAAAGTTAATTAGAATGATAGGCCAATTATTAAACTCTTCTTACTGCTCTAAACTTAAACCATTAGTGCAGTCAGACTGATAATTAGCATATCCATTGATATTATTCAGTGATAAACTGTTAAGGACACAGTCTATCAAATATTTTAATAAGAATTTGCTGTCAGAGGGAATTGATCCAGTATTGGAGTAACTTAGGCCAGTAAAAAGTGTCAGTCTGTCAGTGGTGGGAGGCTGTGCCAGCTCTCAGTGGAGAGACCTGCTCAGCTGTAGCTGGAAGATTGGAGGATGTTGCCATATTGATTTTGGTGCCACCAGCAGTCTGTGATCCCCTTTGTGTCCCTGTGTCAATAATCCAGGATCCCAACAAGAGCTGGGACTTGCTGTCACTGTCACACACTCCAGGAACAAACATTGCTGGTGGAGAGATCAGGGATGTCACACAGAAAATTAACTAACAAAACTTCAGGTGCTTTTATATTTCCAGTTATTTTCCTTGTAAGAATATCACTTTTAAACAAAATTGAAGGAAATAAAATGCTATTACTCATCTCCAAGCTAGGTGTGGTTCCTAGGGGACTGGCTGTGAATGCTGATGTTCAGCTCTGCCTTGTTGATGCAACTGTCAAATGTCAAACTCTTATCCCTTGGGGAGTAACTTCAAAATTGTTGGTACTTTCCAAGAGGCAAAAACATTTCTACCCTCACTTTCATTTTGCTCGGTCCTTGCTTTATTATTATTCAATAATTACTGATATTATTACTATATTTTTAGTATATTATTACTAATATACTAAAAGTGCATTTTAATTAAAACACATTCACACTTATTTTTTTTTAGGCTGTGTGTTTTTCTGTCATTTCAGTGGACAAATCTGGAATTTGGTTTCAAAAACAAAACAGACACCTTGAATGTACATGTTTATAAGAAAGTTTTGATCTGCTCAGCAGGTCAGTTTTCTCTGAAATGGGAGTATCCACATTCAGGGTGTCTGCTTTCCTGTCAAAGTCAAATTTCAAATCTCCTAATTTTGCAAAATGCCCTGACCATGTTCTTTATCATTACCTGTTGATCTGCCAGAAGGCACAATGAATATGCTTTAACCTATGGACTGACTCTCTCTTGCATTTTGGACACTGGCAGATGTAAATTCTTTGCCCATTATTATTACATCTTGGCCACTTCACCATTGTCATGGAGAAGATGGACTTAGTAATGTGTTTTCTTCCCTTCCTGGCTTGGTGCCTCTGGATGCTTAACTGCTTTCCCATAGCCCTTGGTGGGTGGACTGGATTCCCACTGTGAAACTAGTTTGTATGCACTCCCTTGAAAATGATTGAGGAAAGAATTTTGTCTTAAAACTTTCAAGAAGCTAAACCAAACAATTTCTGTCAGTGTGGGAGTGGACCAAATCCCATAGGCTTCATTATGGGTGATGGTTGACTGGCAGACTTGCTGGGCTTTCACTCCAGGCATTTTATTAAAAAGTGCTTCTCAGATGTGAAGTTTTCTATCCTAAATTTAGGTATTTTAACTGCACTCTTTTTCTTCTTAAAAAATATCAAATATGTAGCTTTAAAAAAAAACTGAAAAAGCCTGAATTTGAGATTATGGTTTTACTCTGACTGAAGTCTTTCAAGGTAAGAACTGGTAACATTGATAAGCAGCACTTACTAACAAGGCTGCTATGAAAGCCATTGTGTGTGTGTATTTCAGAGGAACATCTTCTACATCAAAGGTCTGGTACTTCTCAGTGGTTCAGCCTTTACTTACAGAGTTGATTTTAGTGTCTGATTTAATAGTGGCTGAGTTAATGGTACTACCCTCCACAAGTTATTCTATAAATAGGGTAAGCATTGTGTCATTTTAGTCATAGTATAGTCAGTTAGGCATGATGATGAATTATCTCTGGAAAAATTTAAATCATTTGATATTTTTGTGTAAATTGGCATAGGAAGAACAAGTGAGCAGTGTACCCTTGGTTAATATTTCTGTGCTATTCAGAAGGAGGAGGGGGTTTTTTACCTGGAAAGTACCTGGTGCTTGAGAAAACTTCTGAGTTGCCCTGTTGCTCTGTAAGCAGTGCCTGTAGTACCCTAAGAGTGCAGAACTGCAGCATGACCACTGATATAATGAGGAATTGGGTGCATTTATTTTTTTTCCCCATTCATGTCTCCTTCTGTCAGCCACAACTCCCCTTGGCGTTCAGCTGACTTGTGGTGATGCTTCTCTCCTTCCTGTTCCTTCCTATACTTGTCTTCCCAGGTCTGGCTCCTTCAGTACAATCAAGGCAAAGGATAAAAGCTCTTGAATCACCTTTTATGTCTTTTCCATCTCCTCTGGCGATTCCTGCTCCACACAGCCAGGCAGCAGAAACATGGCCTTGCTTGCTCTTTGCTCTCAGGTTTTTGCTGCCTCCCTGCTCGAACACCCAGTCAGTCATTTGGCAGTGTCCTGGGTAACTGCTGCTCTTCAGCAGCTCCTCTGGTTTCCTCCTTCCCAGACACCACCTCAGCTTCTTTAATATTGCTCTCCTTGCCTTTTGCAACCTCTTGTCTGGGGGTATCCCCTGGTCCTTGCCCTGTTTTGGCTGCTCCAGGCCTTGCTCTGCTCTGTGGGATCCCTCTGTTCTTCCTCTTCTGGAGAAACTTGCATGACTCTACAAACTTCCTCAGTGAAAAATGGCTTTTCCAAGCAATGTGGCTCCCTAGATATGCTGAATCTTAGCTTTTTTACTCTTTTTAAAATATATTTTTCTTTATTTATGAGCTCTTCATGTTCTGTCACTCAGGAAGGGAGATCTCATTGTCCTTTATTCTTTAAGTATTAAAGAATAATGTCTTTATTCTGTAAGTATACAGAGCAACTTACCTGCTTTTCAGTATTCTGTAAGTATACAGAGCTACTTACCTGCTTTTCAGCCCTACCTTATACATGTTCAGGCTCTGAGTGGTTTTTCAGAACAGATTATACAATTTTGAGGCAGTGAATTTCAGTTACCTAATCACAAGCTTGGCTGACATCTAATTCTTTAATACCTTGGTATCTTTATAAACTGCAGTAGGTAAGTGCCTCACAGATTGCAAACAATTCATTGTTGGAAGTTAACTTATGTTAGAAATAGAAGTAGAAAATAGAAGTGTTCCATCTTTTGGGTATCAGAGCAGTTCTGAAGGTTGGTATCAGTTGAGAGGAGGACAGGAAACAGCAGAGCTGTGATCTGCTCATTTGGTTCTGTGTGCAGTTAAGGGCCCTGTCATGTGTGTCTGGCTGGGTTAGGGACTGAAAAATAACCAGAATCCTGGAGTGTAAAAAAAAAAAAAGGCAGTCTGATTTTTAGTTACTTAATAAGCCAGAAGCACTTAATAAGCCTTACTGTGGTGAGTCACACTGAGAAGAAATTTAAATTTGGGTGGGATTTTATTAATATTTATCTTGTTGTATTTTGTGGTTTTTGAAAGTGTTTTTTGGTAAAGCTGTGGAGCAAAAATGCAATAACAGAAGTTATACATGGCAAAGTGAATGGGAATCAATAACTGGAAGGCAATGGTAGCATTAACTGTGTATTCCAGAGGGAATAGCCTGGAGGTGAGAGGGAAGGATTACCTGGGGATCAAACCAAACCAGCATTGTCGATTATAATGGTCTTCCCATGCCTTTAAGCCACTGACCTGAATAGACTGTGTGGTTTGTATTGTATCTTCTGCCAATACACGTTTTTAGCTTACAGATAATTGCAACAAGATTTGCAATGCTGTTTAAATGGCAACAAAGGAGAGGAATATGCACAACAAAAGGAGAAACACCTCTTACACCGTTTTTGTTGGGTGTTTCCTGTATAACTATTTATCCCCCACACCCTGCCTTGGTAGGGTAACTTTGTATTTGCATGGCTGGTCACCATTAAAATATTGCCCAACAGAAATTATTTATTTTCATCTATTCTGCATCAGTGCTATGCAAAATGAGGAGGCAGCACCATGGTTGGTTGCTTTAAAAAATAACAAAGCAGTAACTTGCAAACAGTAAGGCAGATAAAACCACAGAGTATAATACAATCCTTACATCTGGGTGTTCAGTGTCGTTGCCTTAATCTACACAGGAAGAAACACAGAGGACTGCTAGAAGTTATTGCTCAAGCAGTAAGTATTTTAACCATCTACAATAAATTTTCGTGCCCAGTATCCTTTAAGAAACTTGTCTTTCCTAAGGCTTACAGGGGTTCATATTAGCCTCCCATTGACTTCAGACACAAGAATTGGAACATTCATCTTACATTAACAATAACCTGTGCCAAAATCCTTCTGTTACATTTTATCTGTGGTGTTACTTGGTTTATTTTGGTGAAGTACAAAGCATAAATTTGGCTCTGTTAATTCAGATCATCTGACAGGCTGGCATCTTTGTGTCATATACTGCATCTTTTAAATTTTCTTTTAAAGATTGGTTTCAAGTAAGGTTTTCTTAATTGCCAGCTTGCAATGTCTGTTTGTATCTTCTCCCATGTGAAATTAATGGGAAGGCAATTAGGCAAACTCTGGGTTCTACGCTTGAGTGACATTTCTGGCTGTGAAGATATTAGAGCTGTCTGTCTGGTCTTCACAGCTTCTGTTGGAGTCTTAGATGAAACCGGAGATAAAGATGTTAAACCTCCAACTGGTGCTTTAACTCCTGATGTTACAGAGTTAAATTTGTTGCAGGCACTGAGGATTACATTTAGCTGAGGATACATCAGGAGGGGCTGTAATGGGCTGTTACAATGTCTAATCTAACTGTGTATTTGCTTTCAAGTAAGAGTAAATGTGAGCCTAATCTTATTGTGGGATAGGAATGTTTTCTGATTATTTTTATCTTCAGCTCTAGGTTTTGTACCAGTCTAAGCATTTCTGTACTGGAAACTGCAGCGCAGTGCAACTCTTTCAGCTGCATTTGTTCAAAACCTGAGTGTGTACAAACACTGGTGGGAAACCTGAGCTTTGGAATTTGCTTTCTAATACCAATTAAGTTTGTCAGCTTCCCCTGGAGAGTCTGAATAGAAATCAGGGTTTGAAAAAGGTCATTTATCACTTACAAATATCAGTCATCAAGTCTTTAAAAAGTAAGTTCTGCTGCATGACTACACCAATCTCAGTAGCCACAAGGGAGAGTGGGGGACAGAAGGAAGGCCAGACTATTTCTTTTGGCAGACAGCAGGCACTTAGGTTAAACTGATAATCAGACTGTACCCATAGGCTGTGGTTTCATGTTGCAGCTAAGCCAGTCTAGAAGGTTGCTGCTGCTGAAAGAAGTGTTCCTGCTCTTTTCTTCCTGCTCCCACAGTCGTGTTTCCCTCATTTCCTTTGTGCCAGCTCTGCACATTGGACCCATCACTGAGCCCAGTTCAGCTCAGTCACCCAGCTGAGAACTACTCACTGCTGCATTAATTAGTTT
Organism: Geospiza fortis; assembly: GCF_000277835.1. Classification (NCBI taxonomy): domain Eukaryota; kingdom Metazoa; phylum Chordata; class Aves; order Passeriformes; family Thraupidae; genus Geospiza; species Geospiza fortis. Next base: position 866,745 of record NW_005054531.1, on the reverse strand, counting down.
AATTTAGTGAAAGACCTGATAAGCCTTAGAGCTGGCATAAAGGAAGGGTGTAGACCACACAGTAATAATATGAGAGTCCAAGGGTATCATTCTGACGTTTTTTTCACAGTTTACCCTGATCTGTGTGTTCACTGCCACGTGTGTGTCAGGTCTGCTCTGTGCTCAGCTGAGTGCTAGGTGTGGTCTGCTTTGGACTTGGTTTGAGACTCACTCCCCTCCCACCCTCCAGCTTTTTCCTGTATCCCTTCTGATGCTGTCACTGCTGTCATAAGCTCCCATAACATGGTGAGGATAAAAGGCACATGTGCTCAGAGTGAGGTGGGAGTGCTGAGTTACCCTGTCAGATGACCACCAGTACAGAAATTAATATAAAATTGTTGTAACTGCAGGCTTAGTCAAGCCTTCCCATTCTGTATTGCTAAGACCCTTGGAATATTTTAAATCATTTGAAAATTTCATGCTGGAGGAAGATTTTCTTCCTTTTTAACTGTTCAGGAATTCATGTAGTTGACAAGTGGTAGCAAAAAATATGAATATATAGAATCTCAGTAGTATTTTCTGCCAAGAAATGAATTCTAGAGGCTTGGGGGAGTACTAGTCTGTTGTTCTCAGGGAACCTATTAAATTGCTGTCAAAACCTTGCTCCAAATAATAGGATCTGTGTCCTGTTCCTTATCAAATAAAGATGTTAATCGTCTTATTATTATTTGTTATACTGTATTTATCATCACAATGTCTCCATACATATATCTAGCAACAGTATTTTCCAGGCCATTTATTAAGATTTATATCCTTTAAGTGGCTACTCTACAGCACCATTTTTTCATGCCTAGAACCTGCTGTTCTGTCAACTAAAATTTTAAAATTACTATTCCTGAAAAGTAAGTTTTTACCTGTTCTCTTTCCCAGTTTATTCTCTCTATACCAATTTGAGTGGCCAGATTGTGTAGCAAGGGATAGGGAATCACAGTGGGAAAGAAATATGATGTTAACTCCCTTTTGTGCTGCTTGTTCACATCCGTAACTCTTGAGTTGTGTATGAGTTACTGCTATTTCTGAAGTTTTTCTGGTACCTGTGGTAGCTCTGCATGAGGAAGTGAGTTTCTATGCTCTTGTGATTATTTCAGCTTTTGAAAATGTCCATAAAGATGCCAATTTGCTTTAAATGGCAGTGTCCTCATACCTGTAGCAATGGTAAATTACAGAAGCCATTGCCTATTTAAATTTCACAAACATTGTCTTTTTTCTGGTTTCTTCCACATCACCTTCTTGCTAGAGCTATATTTCACTTTTGTTACCTTCCTTTGAATTCTTTAAGCGTGTTAGGTTATCATTAATTTGTTCTTTCTGCTCAGAAATTGGGCAGCAGAATACCTGGGGTCGTCTGTAGCCTGAATGCTCTCAAAGCTGCACCTCAATTCTTGGCCCCATGACAAACAGCAAGACAGCACAAGATCTCAGACTAGTGGTGTCTGGGGGAATTTTGGAATTAATGTAATGGTTTTCTTTTATATATTAACTTACTTCATCAAAGAGAACGATGCAGTAGGGTTGTTTTGTGTTGTTTTATTGGTTGTTTTTTCCTGAGAGTTGAGTCATACTTTATTCCCATTTTTCTGCCTGAAGAGGACAGCCTTTAATAAATCTGTAGGCGAAGTGATAAACATGTAATAAGGTGTTACAGGGATTTTTTTTCCTCCCACTGCAAATGAGTCAGCAATTAAATTATCTTGAAAGAAAATCAGTCTGTTGTCTGGGTTTAGCAAATGTTTACATTTTAAGAGAACAGTTATATTAGTGGTGCTCAGAGTGCAAATTGTGTAGGGGGTCTCCTATAAAATGAAATGCATATCAGAATCTCCCCCTAAATGGCTCTCAATCTGAAATATTTTTGTTTCATCAGAACAGCAGATTCCTGGTGGTTTACTAAAACAGACCATATCCTCAACTTAAATTTTCTTTTGCTGGGAAGACACACTGCAAACCTCACTGTCAAGTGGAATTGCCACGTGTAATCCAGTTCTGGATATTCTGGTTATATCATACAAATGATGAGACGTGGTAGTGTGGAAAAACGTGGCAGAAATATTCCTGTGTAAATACGAAGGCTCATTCATATTTTCAGTCTTGCTTTGGTCAGGAAGATTTATGTGAGTTGACATTTTTGGGGACTTGTTTTCAAATGCTGTGGAAGGGAATGGGTGGCTGTGCTGGAGGTCTGGTTCCAGGCTGGAGGAGCCTCTGTGCCTGCTTAAAACACCCTCTGTTGGTGTTTATCTTGCAGGTAATGAAGAGGGACGGGCTGGTGAAATGAAAGGGGCAGGGACGGGTGTGAAGCGTTTGACAGCCGCATTGTCTGAGCTCAGATGTGTGAAATTCTCAAAGAGCTTTGCTGTGCCTGCAGGGTGTGGAGATCTACCTAGGCTGGCCTAGGGTGGCAGCGGTGTAATCCAGCTGTGATCCCGCTTGGAGAAATGTGCCCAATTCTTGGGGACTTCACCTTGCCCAGTTCTGTGCTGCCATCACCCTGCTCTTGTTTGCTCAAAGCAGTGACTGGTCTGAGTAAATGCCCACAACCTGTAGAGTAAATAACCCTCTTCATAAATCCAAGGAGATACTGAGCAGTTTTAGTTTTGGGGGGTTTTTTTGTTTGTTTGTTGATTTTGTTCTGTTTTTTCCAAATTGATCCTGCTGAAAAGAGCAGTTATAAAAAAGAAAAATTGTTAGAGCAAGGGGAACAAGATGCAAGCATTTATGGAGCAGGGAAAATGCTGGTGATTGTGATGAGATTGGTAACTCTGCTCTCTCCATTTTGTGTCACTGTAGATGAATTCAAAGTTCACCAGGCTGTAGCTTGCTGTTGACTTTTTAAATACTCTGATATGCATTCAAGCTTAGCAGCACTGTGTTTCTGAGGAGATTCACTGGTGGTAGCAGCAGAATACAGCCAAAATCCTTTCCATAGGATTCCATTAATGGTGTTGTCTGGCTGACTTTTCCAACTCTGTGATTCATCCACTGCTGCCCTATTTAAATTATTCAAAGAATTGATAAAGCACAGAGTGTTGTTGATTTTCTTGGAAAAAAAAATGCTAACCAATAGTGTTTTCCTGAAATTTCTTGACAAATTGTTCTCCTCACCAAAACATCAGTGGCAGAGACGAAATAGAGTGAAAACTAATGGTGGTAAAACTTCTTGTGCATTAAGTTGGGACTACTGTGGAGAAGACTGTGCACAAAACTGAGTTTTCTGATGGCAGCCTAGTTAAAAGGAGAGAAGCAGCTGCTATGGTGAGCAGGGATGTACAAAAAGCCAGGCTATGATGATGGAGGTAGAGGACTGTCCTTGGGAAGTAATAATGCTTTTGGCAAATGAAAACAAACTGTTGGAAAAAAAATTTAAGCTCACTTTTGTCAGCATGGACATCCATGTTTAAATGCATTCCCATGATACTTGATGTGAGCAGTGTTCCATTGCAGTCCAATGTAAATAATGGTTAACTAAGCATAAATTTAAAACTAGACTTAAGTTAACCTGGGGTCAGAATGACTAAGTGTATAGAAGAGCATTACTTGTCACATGAAGTGGGTTTGCCAAACTGGAAGTCAGGTGTGATTTTCCTTTACTGAGTGAAATGGAGTGTCATGAGATGGAAATCTGGACCTCAGGAAGCAGCTGCCTGCTTTTGTGTCCAGGAAAGAAGATGAAGGAGGCAATAACTAAGCAAAGAAGTAGTTAACACATTGTGAGTGCTGTGAAATGGGAGAAAAAATGGGAAGTGGAAGTAGAAAAAAAATGGGGAAGGAGAAACTGTGTGTTGGCCTTCTTTTGCTTGTAGTTGTGCATGAAGACATTTGCTGTGCTGTTGGGGAAAATCACTTGTTACTGCACATGGCTGTTTGTCATTGCAGGTTTAGTTAAACCATTTAAAGGACCTTTGTTTTCTCTCCCCGTTTTGCTTGTTCTCTTCTTGTGGCTGCCTCATCCCTGGAAGTGTCCAAGGCTGGGTTGGACAGGGCTTGGAGCAACCTCATATAATGGCAGGTGTCCCTGCACAAGCCAGGGGTTTGTAATGAGATGATCTTTAAGGTCCCTTCCAGCCCAAACCATTCTGTGATTCTTGATTGTATTATAGAAGAGAGTCTTCCTGTTTATTCAAACATCTAAATTTCTTCAGATTTTAATACTTTAATTTAGTTATGGCTTTTCATTTTTCTCTAAAATCCTTAATGTAGGATGTCACACAGTGTTTAGCATAAAAAAGAAAAATAAAGAGTAGGAATAGGCACTACTGAGATTACAGGCTATAGTGGAAAGATGTTTGTCATCAGCTTCAATTAAAAATAACATTACTTTCAAACTTTAATAATGTATTGCAAACTTCCACTTGATGGTAATAGAGTATTTATTATATGTTTAGATGTTGGTAACATGCAGTGCTTGGCTGAATATTTTTCATCCTGCACTTGCTGATTTACTGTAATAAATATAAAGCTTCTGTAACAGATATGGTGCAGCAAGGCTCTCATCTGCATGGTGATACCTGCATTTGTCAGCAACACCAAGTTTTTATGGATTTGGCCTTAAATTGGTACTGGATTGTTTGCCTGTGAATGTTTAGTCAATAGAGAACAAATTGTGGATGTCAAATAACCTTCAGCTGCACAATCAGCCAGAAATGGCTGGATGAATGCAGCAGTGTCTGAAAGCTGCACTGCCCGAAATGGGGAACTGCCTGAGCTCCTTCTGCAGAGCAGCTCAGTGCTGGGAGCAGGTTCTGTGCCAGGGCTCAGCTGTGGGGCAGAACTCCCTGCTTTTCCCTTTCTGGGGCTGAATTCTAGGTCCTGTGTCAGGGCTCAGCTGTGGGGCAGCACCCCCTGCTTTTCCCTTTCTGGGGCTGAGTTCCAGGTCCTGTGCCAGGGCACAGCTGTGGGGCAGCACCCCCTGCTTTTCCTTTTCTGGGGTTGAGTTCTCCTCACCACACACAGTTTAACACTCTGAAAGGGGAGCTGTGGCAGTCGGAGGTGTTTGGTGCCGCTCTGAAACAGAAGGTGGCAAGTGAGAAGTCAGGGGTCATTCTCTGCCCTCAAATAAAACAAGGAAAGTGTGTGACCAGTGAGCTTGAGCCATTTGGCCCAGTAAATAAAATGCTTGATGCTTGCAAATGCAAGTTTGAGAAAAGCAAGTAATTCTTTTCTTCCTGGTTATTTTTTTCCCTCCCATTTGATCTGCTGCTGTTGGATATCTGTGTGTAAGGGCAAATGTTTCTTGCAAATAGCAACCCCATTTCATAAGTCAGGAATTGCTTCTGTTTAACATGCTTATTCAAAGAACCATAATCTGTTCCTTTGCTTCTGAGTGCCTCATGCAAACCACTGGGGTTTATTGGGGGTTTATGTGGTTTAAATTGGGGTTTATTGTAAGAGTTGGGGGTGGTTGGTTGTCCTTTTTTCATCAAATCCTGTTTGAGTAAAATAGAGAAAAGCTTTTAGCAGTCTATATGAACGGTCTGGTGGCAGACTTAGATCTAAAAGTTTGCATAGTAGCAGAATTGTGGCTCCAGAATGATGTCATGATAGATGAAAATTGGTGCTCATAGAAAATAGTATAAAGTTATAGTAGAAACTCATACTCATAGAAATAAGTATTTTTCATACTTCTGTCTGCAATGATAACAGCAAAAGAATGGTAGAAAATGACAGAAACTATGTATTTTTTTGTATCCAAAAAGTTGATTGTACATGTAGGTTTTTTTCTGCTCTGTTTTCATACTTCAGCTATGTTGGACTGAACTCTTGATGTCATGTTTGACTCTTTAAATATCAAGCAGAAAGCTCTATGGCATTAATTTTATAAATAGATCTGGTACTCAAAAATAGTCTTATTGATAATCAGCTTTGTTGGTCTTAGTTCTGGAATGATCGCTACATGTTTGTGTAACTGGAAACTGTCATATATAAAATTTAAGTCTTTTTGGAGCTGATCTGTGGAACAGCATATAAATAACTAGTCAGTAAGAAATGTATGTTTTTCCTGTGTTTTCCTAGAATTGGAATTTTGCTGTGCAGTGGGTTAAGAGAAGGCTGTAGCTTTTTTCACTAGAGTTTCTCTTAATGTATTGCAGCAGTTTCATGGTTCTCCTGTAAATCGATGAGTCTGCTCTGAAATAGATTTTGCTGCCCTTCTTTTGAGTTCTTCTCCCTGGTTAAGACACCTGATGACATTCTCTGTGCTTTACTGTAATGCCAGTGCTCCACAGGAGATGGGGATCCCTGTGTCTGACCTGAGTGTCTCTGCAAAATCTGTGTTGCTAGCTAGAAATAAAGCTACTGATTTAATTGGCATCTATAACTCTGTCATCTGTAGTCTTTTTAGCCTCATAATCTGTGAAAAATACTATTTTAAATTGTTGGCCAGAAGGATTTCTTGTTAGGATTTTAATTGAAAGTTTTTTCAATGCTATTTCCAAAGTTAACAAATCGATAGGATTTTTGGGGGTTTCTTTAGGCTTTTTGTTTATTTCTTGATGACTTAGGGCCCTAAATAGGGAATTAGGTCTTCTGTGAGGAGATCCAGAGCGTTCTGTGCCGGTGCCGTGTGTGGCCCCGGCTCCGGTTGCAGGCGGGCAGGGCTCCAGCAGCGCTGCCCATCTCGGCTGTGTTTGCTCTGCCCCATCCCTGGTTAAACATTGATCGCTGCCCTGGCAGCCCTGCCTGCAAATGGATGGCTTGCTTTGGGGCTGCCTTTAAGTTGATAGCAACTTAAGTTTTCTTTTTCAGCTCTGTTATAAGCCTGGGGTAAGTTGGACCTAAATTCAAAGTGCAAATTAAGTGATAAATGACAAAGGCCTAATTGGAAATCTATGGATGAGCCCATTTGCTGCCATTGACTCCAGTGCATGTCCAGGTGGACTTTAATCTGTGCCATGGAGCCCGAGGGTACCTGTGCCTGGCAGACTGAGCTTGGGATCACACTTGTGTTTTGGGAAGTGTCTGTATGGCTTTTGTACAATTCGTACCTCTGAAGAAGAAAATAATTTCTTTGTACTTAATCACTTAGCAGAAAGGTGGTAGTTTTTAGGGTGTCTCAGAAAATAAACTTTATTTCACTTTTACTTCTAATGCAGATGCATTTGAGGGGGTTGATGCTGACCTATAAAGCCTGTTGTCCTCAAGTTTGTGCCTTGGCTTACTGCAGTGGGAATCTGCTGAGGTCTGTCCTGAGCTGTGTATGTAGCACAGGTGGTAAAACCACTTTAAACTTAGTATAGAATCGAAAGAACAATGTTACTGCACAGTTACAGTGATGGATGACCTGCAGTTGAGATCTTAAACTGCTTGTTATTTTGAATGCCTGCAGCTGGCCCTGACAGCTGCCAGAGCTCAGTTGTGGAGGGGGATGATTACTTATTTATTTATTACTTTTTAGACATAACTGCCAGGCTGCAGAGAGGGGGGGAATACTGTAAAAAATATAAATATTTAAATTTCATTTCCTTCTTGGTGACTCTGCCCTCCCTCTTTCTTTTTGGGCAGGAAGGTTTCAAAAGGATGAGTCTGTTGTTTCCCCAGCTGAAAGCACTTGAACATTCTGCCCTTGGGGTGTCCTCTTGCCCTTCCAACCTCAGCAGAAGCAACTCACACCTTCAGAAGAAGTACAGCTTGGTTGCTTTGCACTTTCTGATGGGAGCAGCAGCACAGCTGCTGCTGTCTCTCTGCTGAAGGAAGATGGAAAGGGAATTAAGTAAACAAGGAATGCTCGAGTCATCTTTGGGGGCAGGAGAGTTGAGTCTACAGTTGATTTAACTTTCAGGATTACTAACTGTAGAATGAAACAGTTTATTTGTATGGTCTTCAAAAGAATGTGTGCATGGTTAATGATGCCCAGATTCCTCCTTGTTCAGTTGGAATGTGCGTGTGAGGCTGCAGGGTGGTACTTGTGGATGCAGAGCTGCCTGGCTGGCCCTGGCACACAGCTCCCTCAGGCTCTAGTGCCTGCAGGAGTTTCCCTTGAGGAGCTGAAGCTGAGCTCAAGCCCAGCTCCTTGGGGCCAGCCCAGCTCTTGGTGGGGTGTGGAGCAGGAGGTGCCACAGTGGCTGTGGGCTCTGCACAGGACTGTGGGGAGTAGAAGCACAAGCAAACCCTCTCCCTTTGCAAGACTTCAGCAAGAGATCAAAGGCAACCCTTTAACCTTGGGAAACGTTTTTCCTACCCAGACCTGGTTCCACATGTGCTGTTTCATCCCTGGTTTTGATCCAGACACTCTCTGAACTCACTTGAAGCTTTGCTCTCAGTGTCTTTGCTGCAGATTCCTTTCATTTTCTGGAGAACACTCCTGTGCAGTTGGCTTTGAACTATCCACATAAGAATCTATCACATAAGGAACTAACCCTCCTCTCTGCTGGCCAGAAAAACCTATGTGTTTGTATTTAAAGTGATAAAAAAAAACCCAAATTAGGGGTTTTTTAAAAAAAGCTACATTAAAATTTCATCAGTTATGTATATGCATTTCTCTTTTATTCAGTACGGAGCTGAAGAGATTTGGTGCTGTATTTTGTAACACCATAAGCTCTTATAACCAGCAATCAGTAAAACATACCTGTGCTCTTAGAAGCTCCTTTTGTTTGTGTCTGCTCTTACTCTACGTCATCTGGTACCAAAAATAACTGACCCCATCTCAATGGCATTGCCCAGCCAGTGTTTTACCACTGCAAGCTGTAGAGCTGACTCCAGCTGTTTGTGAGCATAAATGTTTGATGCTGAAGTTGTGTAGCCTTTGGAGTGTTTTCACTACTTGAATGTGGTGGGAAGTGTTGGATGGGGTACACAAACACCTCTGATGGATCAATATTTTGTGTATCTAGTCTGTGCTGTAACTGAAGTGATTCACCTTGCACAGCAGAGTTGGAACATGCCCACAAAATGCTTTTGCAGAACACACAGAGACTCATATAGAAGAACATTTTTCCCCAGTGCATTGCAGCAGGGAGATGTGTTTTGTTCTGATTCATCCGTCTTTTCTTTCTATTTCATGTTTGAATTCTGAGGTGTGCAAGTTGAAACTGCCACCCAGAGCAGAACTTGAGGTGCAAAGAAGTTGATATTGCACATGCAGATAGGTTGGTGGTTGTAGGGGGTCTTTATAGCATCATAAAATGGTACAGTTATGAGGGTTTTTTTCAGTAGTAAGCATGTTATAAGAATCTTTCTAGACTTCCTACTCTTCCTTCTTTTGTTGTACCACCAGATGAAGGGCTGATGTGGTAAATTATGGAAAACAAAGTGATGTATGTGCCCCCTTGAGGATTTTTACCTGCTGGAAATGAGGAGAGTTTGATCTTACAATCAATTGATTCTCTGTAGGTTATGGTCATCCTCTGGCAAACTTCTCCAGATGTAATTTGGTTCATCTTTTTGTTAACATGCAGAACTGGATTGATGATGGCACCTAATTTTTAGCTCACAGGGTTTCCTTCCTGTGCTTTGCCGTTTCATAGCTGTTGGCTGAGCTGCTGTCACTTTGCTTTCTTTGACCTCAGCCTCTGAGCACTTGGTGCTTTATTGCTCAGCCCTCACACACTTCCCAGGGGAAAAAAATGTCACCAGAATTATTTCTATTTCTTCCTTCATTGTATATACCAAATTGTGGCTTTCTTTAGAAGATTGCTTTCTGCAGAACTCCCTGCCACATTCCCTCTACTTTCCTAGAGATGTTTAATTAGAATTTGGTGTTACAGTCTAAAGAAAACCTACCTTCCTTTGTTCCTTACAGGACTGGCTAGTTTTCCTCATTATCATGGAGCAGAGCTAATGAGTAAAGATATTTTAAAAAGAGTAAGCCCCAAACCTCAGCCTTGCAGAATGGGATGTCTGGGTAACTGTTAGTGACGTACCTTATCTTCTGCTTTATTTTTAGATGCTCTTCTACAACGGGTAGCAGAATTGGAAAAGGTCAATGCAGAATTTCTGCGCACAAAGCAGCAACTTGAGCAAGAATTTAATCAAAAGAGAGCAAAATTTAAGGAGTTATACCTGGCTAAGGAAGGTAAGTTCTTAGTTCTCTGAATTATTCTAAAATTTCTTGAACTTCATCTTCAAATAATCTCTGGATGAAGCATAGTCTTTTAGACAGTTATAATAAGAATGTGAGAGATTCAATAGGTGACTATTGAGCATTCTAGAATGAACTTTAGAATTAAATTTAAAGATTTGCCTCATGGAAAGGAGCAAAAGCAACTTGATGTCCATGCAGAAATACCACTAGTGAGTTTTAATACTAATTTCTTGAATTCAGGGTGTGCTCTCTGAGCAGGAGCTGATCTGGTAAATGGGAAGACATAGCCTGGATGCTGTGCTGTTTCTGCTCTGTGGCCTTTTTTTTAATGTAGCATTTATTTGTCTTAAATTTCCACCTGAGGTAGGCTGTAACCAGGCAAACATTATAAAAGTTTTAATACAAGCCAAGGGCATCTATTTCAATAACACAGTTTATAGGAAAATTTAAATCATATGAGCTCAAATATCTGATGAAGGATAAGAGAGTAGAGATAGCTGTTCTGAGAGCCAGATTGATTTATCTAATTCTGATGATTTTCCTGTCTTTAACATATGAAAGCAGAGCCAAAACATAATGCATTAAGGCTGCAGCTGCTGTATAAGCTTATGAGAGCAGAAATACAACAGGCATAATAAAGATTGGATCATACAGCAAGCCTATTTAGTTGTGTTTCTAAGGCTGGATGAAAGGAAGTTTAAGATACAAGACACTACTGATGAGATCAGCAATAATTCTCCCATTTTGGTACAGTCAAAAATACAAAATAAATTGTGATAGGGGAAGAAAAACCACCCCAACTTTGACAGCTACTGAAGTGAAAGGACACCAGAGGAGAATATACAAGCAATTACTTTTCTTTTTTTGACCCCCTCCAAAAGGTTTTCCCCCTCCCTGTCTCTAAGACCCTCTCCTAAATGTTCATTGGGGCTGTTGGGACCCATCTAATACTGTCATTTGAAAACTGAGAATATTAATGCTACAGAGTCTTGGTTTTTTACACAAGGATTAATGTCCTTTTAAGTATTTGATTAGCTCTGGGGTCTATATTCTCTATCAGGGTGACAGCACCAGGATTGATTCAGCTTTTTGGCCCTGAGGGAATTACATGGATATAGCTCGGTGTTGGTTGTGTGCTGGCCAGATGTTTCTGCTAAAAGGGATTGCCATTGAAGCAGGCTATGTGGGCATAAAACATATATTTTGTATTAGTGCTTTTGAAATTATATAATATATATCTTCCAGAGCTGTCTATTTCAGATTAACTGAGAACTCAGGAGGATGATATGAAGTTAGTTTAATTTTTGTTTATAGTTGTAACAATTAGAGAAGTCATGGCTGTTCCATTGAATGTATCCCTTTTCTTTGTAGAAGCTCAGTTTTACCAAAGTCTTTGGTAAAGAGCAAATTAGGCTGCATATTTTTCTTGTGTGGGTTCTCTAAAGTGTCACAGAGTGTTTCTGTTCAAGAAATATAAAATGATCCATCCAAATTGAGAACCAAGTTGGTCCCAGAAATGGGGGGAAAACTGTTTTCCAGTCTGTTCATGCCTTTGCCAGATTCATTACCAGAATGAGTTAAATAATAAGAACTGATGAAAAGCACAGTTCACCTTCATCAGGTATATTGATCCTAGTTATATCTAGTGTCTGCTTTGTGTCTGCATCCATAAGATGCTTCTTTAATAAAAGGCAAGGGCAAGCAAAGTCAAGAAAAAGCATTCCCTGAAGAGACCTGCCAACATTTGTTCAGTCATTACAGGTAGATGTTTTAATACCAGTGCTTCCTTCACTCCCTTCTGCTCTTTGCCATAGCAACTGGGGCTACACTTCAGGTTGAACTCATGAATGCAGCTAAATGTATCCAATGCTCCTTTCAGAGGACCTGAAAAGGCAGAATGCAGTGCTGCAGGCAGCCCAGGATGACCTGGGCCAGCTGCGCACCCAGCTGATGGAGGCCCACGCTGAAATGGAGAACATCAAGGCCATAGCCACAGTGTCAGAGACCACCAAGCAGGAGGCCATCGATGAGGTCAAGAGGCAGTGGCAAGAAGAAGTGGCTTCCCTCCAGGCCATCATGAAAGGTAACAACCAGGCAAGCTGTGCTGAGATCAGCCACCCTGATTTTATAAGGATTTGTGACTGCTCTTCCTCAGAGTATGGGTAATTGTTATGGCTTGGGAAAGATGCAGAAGGGCTGGATGAAGTGTAGTTCTCAGGGTTGTGAAAAGGAGCTTGATGGGCTTTTTTATTGTCAGCTTGAGGACAGAATTTAGAATTCATGGCCATGGGAACCTCAAGTATATGCAAAGCTTTTTTGAGGGACTATGAATGTGATACTTCATCCTTCCATGAAGATAAGTATGATGCCTGTAATTTGACAAGTCTGCAAACAGCTTTAAGCTGCCAGCATGATTCTCTTTTTTCCTTCTGTGTGAACACAGTTCTGCTCTCACACAGTCAAGTGTCCCTGCAGTACTCACACGGGCCTTCCCCCAGGGTATTGTCTGCACATGCTGCTCTCTCAGTCCTGGGTGGTTTTTTTTCATGATAGTTCTGATCTATTCCTTGTTATATTTGCACATTGCACAGCTGTTGACATTTCTGAGACAAAGGAAATGAACACAAGGATATGAACTGGGAACAGACTATTGCCACAAATGTGTTTTCTTAGAGGTTCACAGACAGGATCACACTATCCTGAGCCTAGAGCCTGTCAGCTGTGGGCAGTTTTTCCATCACCTCATTGTGCTTTTCACCCAGAACAGACAAACCTTCATGTATATTGAGTACACAAATGTCTGTTTATTTATGATCTACACAGATACATGAGCCTAGATTAAGGCTCAGCTGTGCCAGCTGCTGTCCCTGTGTAAACAGGCAGCTCCTGAGCTGGGATGGGTGGTGTGAATCATGGGGAAATGGAAGCTATGTGAGAAGTTTGAATTTCTTTGCATTTTCGAGTACCTTTTTAAGGCTCTAGTCATTTGTTTGGGTGAGGTACTTGTATGCTGCTAAGTAGGATATTAGTCATGTACATTACCTTGAAATTAGGAATTGCACAGTTTTTGGGGATTGTTTCTCTCTATTCTGTTGACGGTACTAATTGAAATTTAGTTTCAGTTCTTTTACTTATATATTTGGGTTTTGGGGCAGGAGTCTGAGGGAAAGAAGAGTTGTCCTAGTTTTGATTAATTATAGTAAATCATTGAGTGGTTGGAGATGGACTTCCTAAAGCCCTGTTCTTTAGCTTACATTGAAAAGAAGTTTTGAAAATGCTGTTTTCTAGAGACTGTCCGTGACTATGAGCTGCAGTATCACCACAGGATGGAGCAGGAGCGAGCTCAGTGGAGCCAGTACCGAGAGAACATGGAGCGGGAAATTGCAGAGCTGAGGAGGAGACTGTCTGAAGGCCAGGAGGAGGAAAACCTAGAAAATGAAATGAAAAAGGTACATTGGAAAGGAGTTCCTCAGTTTCTGTTTGAGGATAGGCTCGTGGGGTCAGGCATGTGTTCATTCCTATGGCTGCTGTAATTCCTCAGCAGTTCACACAGCCTGGTGCTGCCAGCCTTTGTTCATGGAAGTCATCATGACCTAATCCATTTAAAGCCTTAAAAGCTTTGTTCCTAATTATGTGCATTCAGTGAGAGAATTGCACCTGAGAAGATGGTAAAGTTTAGCCTTCAGCTTCTAAAAACAGGCAGCCTTGTCAAGGCACTTGTCATGATGTCAAATGAGCTCAAGTAAAACCACCTTTAGATTTTTCTGGATTGACTGCAGTTTTATAAAGTTTTCTTTACACTTCTTTACTTTTGCTTCTTTTTCCAGCTCTTAAAAACTTAAAGTGCCCATTAAAACCTCAGAATATCCAAGATGTCTTTCCTCTTTCTCTAAAGTAAGCCATGTTTGTGCATCACAGTTCTGCTGCCTCCCTAGGAAGTGCAGAACCTTGCTGTCACAAAACAGCAGGCTCTAGATGATGAAAAATAATTGCTCTGGAGTATGGACAGATATTGTTGTACTTGTTCAAAGATCTGACACTAAGAAAAGTTCATAGATGAAGTAGATTGAGGTGCCTTGTCTTGAGGTTGAATTTTCTTTTTATTTTTTTTTGAGGTTGAAGATTTAATGTGTTTCAGACAGGAAGAAAATGGAACCTGTCATAATAGATCAGTGCTTTATAAAAATCTTTGTGTATCTTATTATAATAACTTGCATTTTCATGAATTTCTCACCTTAGCAGGCTTACCTTAGTCTTCAAGGTGTTCTAACACAAATTTAAAGTAGTGACTGAAATTCAATAAAGTAGGTTAACACCTGGTAATCTGCCACATCACTGCCTGTCCCTGTTCCTGCTTGCTGTCTGCAGGAGAAATGCAGTATGGAATACCACAAACATTCCACATGAGAAACATTTTAGCTATTTTTACTGTGTTGTAGCAAGCAATCAGTGTTAGTGTTGCAAAATGGAATACTATTTCTGAGACCTAGGAAGAGGTTCCTGACTATGGGTAGTTGTAGTTGCATTATTGCTGTGGGACTGCTCTTCATGGAGCCCTGATTTCAAAGGTAAGAGTCAGGGTAAAGCCTCTTCTAATCCCACTGCAATTGTAAGACATTTACTGTTTTTAAGAAAAGGTTTTAGTCTTATTAAGGACAAAAATACTTTGGTTGAAGCTGAATAGAGGTTCAAAACTGGATCAGTGAGTCTTGTAGAAACAATGCAGAGGATGCAGAGTTCACAGTGTAAAAGTCCTGGCACTGCACTCCCAAATACCTGCCAATAGGCACTTCCAGAGAACAGTCTCTCTCAACTGATTCATATTTTTAATCTGAAATTACTGATTGTGTAAATTGAAATTGCAAGCTGCTGAGATGGCAGCACAGCTCACCTAAACTCAGTGGCTTTAGCAGAGAAGTTCAGCTTAGCAGATAAATAGCATTTTCAACTATAGTCCTTTAAAAGGGAATTAAATATCCCTAAAGGATAAGGTGATCAGTTTATTAATCTCTGGTAATAGGAGTTTGGAAAGCTTTTTAGGCCTGTAAAGGAGAGAAACATGTACCTTATGTAATAGGAGGGGGAGGGGGAAATCTGGTTTTCAGACTGCAGCTTGAAATAATTGCTTAAACAGCTTTGCAAGAGGTTTTAATCTTCTTTGTTTTTATTAAACCTGTGAGGTTTTTCCTCAAGGAGACTAAAAATTAGATCAAAATTAGGAAGAGGATATTCAATTTTACCTAAAAACAAACAAGCAAATCCCAAGCCCATAAAAAGGTTTGCTTGGGCAGCAAAATAATGAATATTCATGTGTCAGCAGCCAGTGTGAAAAGAGGAACTTTCTTGATCACTTGGGATGTGTTATTTGAAGACTTGTGATCAATTCCTCATGCAAAATGGCATTTGCAGCCAGCAATGCTTATACTCCATCTTTATGTGTTCTTTTGTCAGAAAGAGCTTGTCTGGTGGAGCAAATGCTCTTGTTTGCTTCTCCATGTAAATACATTTCAGGTTGCAAATTGCTAATTTCTGTAGAGAATTTTTCTGTTCTGTGATTTTGTATCATAAAACAATGATTTCTAAGAAATCATTTTCTAAGGAAACCTTGCAACTTTTTCTTCTTAATCTCCCTTCCCAGCTCAAAAAACGTGGATACCTTGACCTAATGATTAACATGCTCACCTAGTGATAAATTTTTCAGAAAATTTGGCAGTGATTTATAAAAATCTGTTTTCCTCTTGGATTGTAGTATCAGATAGGTCTGGGTTTTTTTGTTTTCATAGCAGCTAAAAGCAATCTATCACAGCAGCATGTACTTCCCTGCTGGGGAATGACTGGGCTGACTCTGGACATGGGAATGAGTTGTGCCCAAACTTTGGCCATTGGCAAAATATGACTTGGCTTTTTTTTTTTAAGTCAGACCTCATTTTCTGTTCAGGAAAGGATCTGTTTTGCTGTTGGAGCTGTGATGAATATAAATACTTTTGTTAGCACAGTTATGTCAAACTCTGAGTAACAGAGGTCTGCAGATCAGGTATTTTGTGTACAGAGAGAGCAGCAAAGTACAAGGCTCCTGTTAGGAATTGTGCTTATTAGTCAGGAGAGGGGAAATTGGAAAGGAAGAGTAATCAGATTTCTGTGACAGAGTTGGCCATAAAATCTGATATACAGTAAGCTGTTTTTGTTGGTAATGGTGAAGAACAGTGGGATAAATTTAGAGGAGTTTTAAATAGTTTAGTCCTACTTTAAAGAAAAATCTTCAAATTGTATCTGTGTGTTTTCCACTTGTCTCATTTTTAAGGAACAAGCTCAGGTATAATGTTACCTGGGATTTCTCCAGTCAGATGTTTGTTCCTCTGAAAATGACTTGGACTCATTTTTAGCATTATCTCTCCATGGAGTCATTTTCCTGCTGTGGTCTGCAGGTCCCTCAGTGTGTTCTGCAGCCCCTGTGCTGGGGGAAGCAAGTTTGGCTGGGGCAGAAGTGGTTTGGGTGCTTGATTTTTAGTTAAGGAATGAGTAAAGATGAGCTGATCATGTGTAAAAACTGTGGCAATTGACAACCAAGTTAAGTTTAATAAAAAGTTAAAAGGAAATAAATGTTTTAAGGACCACACCTCTGGAAGAGTCTGAATAACACCTCTTAGCACAGGAAATTTTGTGCTGTGGCACCTCTTGCCACATGTGACAGTATCTTTAAGTGGCATTTTTCAACACAGCAGATATTCTCATTTTATTAAAAGGTTGAGTGCAGCTTTAACCTCGATTTTGAAGTCTCAGTAATTCTGCTTTATGTCCAGGAGCAGACCCAGGCCCCAGCACTCCGTTTGTTAGCAGAGAGAGGCTGTTGGGAGTGTTTAGCTCAAGATCACACTGACCTTTAATAGGGATCCTTGCAATATGTTGCAACCACAGTGTCAAACTTCAGCTCTGTTTACCAAGCAGTAAAAGCTGGAGTAATTTTTTTGCATGTGAAATGTGATACAGTTTTGTCTTTCCAGTTGTTCACAGTCTGGTTTTGCTTTCAGAGAACTTTCTGACTGTTTCTCTGAACTGCTTGGTTCCTACACAGGCACATTTGTTGCTCTGTATTCTGGGGTGAGCCATGTGAAACCAGGCTGGCAGTGAAATATTGCTGCAGTTATCCTGAATAATTAGAAAAGAATGTTCAATTCATTCTATTAAATGAATAGAACTGATATGATAAATGAAATATAAAGCAATGCCTGAAGTGGAGCTCCTGCTCCCATTTGTTTGAAAAATGTGACTGTTGAGTTTCTGCCTGCAAGCACCAGAGTCTGGGTGTGTATGACAGTCACATGTCCCTGGTATTGAATTCACTGCCAAGTGACATCCCTTGCTTTCCTCACAGCTTTTATTGGTACTTCAGCAGTGACAAATGTAGCAGAAATAAATTAAATGTAGAGACATTTAATTTAGTGTTGTGTTCACAATTTTCTGTAAAGCTTTAATATATTTTCTATTTCTCCTCCTGAAAGTCTTGCTCAGAGTACAGTTGTCAATAAGCTCACTAGAAATTGAAAGTCAAACGAGTAACCTCTAAAGCCTGCATTCTAGTCTAGTTTCAAAACCAGACTAGTGTTATCATTTACTGTCTGTCTTTGCTGATGAGGTTATGAAAGGTGTCATCCTTTGAAACTCCAGCTTTGGGGCACAGCTCCCTGCCCTCTCTCCCCTGCTGAGTTCTTCCAGTAGAAGACAGAGAACAGCTGAGCTTTCTGAGCCTGATGCACAAAGCCAGCCCAAATTAGAATGCTGGAATTCTCTGTGCCTTGGAGAGTTTCACTGCAGCGAGTATTTGAGTGTTCTCCTGGCTCCTGGGGAGTCTGTGGGAGCTCCTTTCACTTGGAAAGTCTGCAGTGCATCCCTGAAGGAAAGGCAGAGCATTTAAGAAATGGGGATGTCAGGGCCACATGTTAACATGCAGTTCTGATTTTGAACCCTGAATGCTATTTCTCATCTTAATTCTTGCTATTTTTACGGGGTTTTTTCCCTTTCCTTGAAACAGTCCTCTAATTCTACTGCTCTTTGATCTTCTCAGAACTGCTTTTTGAAAGAAATCATAGGATAAATTGTCTATATATAGTTTGAAATATTCAGTACAGTAACACTAAAACCTGGTGCTGCATCAGTAGTAATGCAAAGTTGAAAAATTATCATCTAAAAGAAACTGAGCTACACTGGGCATTACTGTGCAGCTCCATTTGCTTTTAACTTTTTGAGTAAGTAACTGCATGATCAGTACCTCATCATGCACTTCTTGGTTTTTTCATGTGTGCTATGTGGCAGCAGGTTGTGGGACAGTTAGGCCTTCAATAAAGGAAAAGTGCACATTGTTTTAAATGCTTGAGCCATACATTTTCTCCCAGGCATCAAGAGTGATAGATTTGCTAACATTCTCTTTTAAAACAGATATTTGTGGCTTAACCCATACATAGATTTAAAATTTAGTTGCCTTCTGTGAATGGACTAATATCAGCTCATTATCACAGAGGTGGCTGCTGAACTAAATAAAGTATGAGCACTGAAAGTGGAAGTTTAGTCAGGTTTTTTTTTGTTGATGTAGAGATTTTCTCCAAATGTCTCCAGTAATGGGAACTGTTGTGAATTCTGATGATGCATTACAATTTATTGTCTGAACTTCAGGCTCAGGAAGATGCTGAGAAGCTACGCTCAGTTGTGATGCCCATGGAGAAAGAGATTGCAGCCCTAAAGGAGAAACTGGCAGAAGCTGAAGAAAAAATAAAAGCAGCATCAGAGGTGAGGTGGAGCTCTAACTGGATCCTGATTTATATCTTGCAGCATGCTAGTTTGATGCAGACAAGTCAAATTTTATTAGAAAGAAAAAGGTGTATTGGGAAACTCTTCATGCCCTTCTTGTCTCCTGGAGCTCAAATATCATGTTTGGCCTAAATATATTTTTGCATCTTTTTGTTTTGAGAGTTGCACTGTGTGTGTGTGATCTGGGTTTAGAATAAATTACACAGCTCCAGGTCTACTAATAATAGAAAAAGCTCTAGAAAAATATCTGCTTTGCACTTCTCCCAGCCACCTGGCCTCTGGGTTATTGGCACACTTGGAGCCACGAAATCAGACTTTCCCATTTCAAAGGCTTAAAGGGCAGCAGATGGAAGGTTTGGTGTCCTAGGGCACGAAAGCTGTCCCCAGCATCAGTGGCAGTCACAGCCCAAGGCTGTCCTGAGCCCTGGCTTGGCGTCAGCATGTCCCATATGAGCAGCAGCTCTCTGCAGCCAGTTAGGAATTGCCTGAAGGCTTTGGTTTTCTCTAAGATAAAACCTCCTGTGATTTCTGACTCAGCAAACTGTAAAACTGAATAGTGCCATAAAGAAATCTTTCAATTTGTTCCTTGTTCCGAGATGGAATCTATTTCTCCAAGCATCATGTCTGACAGATGTTTATGTAACCCTGTCTTATAAGGCTCTGACTGGAGATTCTGCAGAACACTCATTTTCTGCTATTAAAAAAAATTCCACATCTATTTCTTCAGTATTTCTTGATACAATTGCTTTTTGTTGATAGATTTTCCTTCCTTTTTGCAACAGTCTTTCATGAGTTGGAAAGTTTCTTTGCTTGTCTGTTCCCAAGTTTTCTCTCTTCTTAGGCTTACTTCAAGCTTACCTCTTTAATTTTTTTCTGACTACTATGATTACTCTGTTTTGAACTAAGGAGTTCTTGGCTTATCAGCATTTATCAGCTATTTAGATCCTGGCTATCAGCACTGATTACTTCACTGTCTGCTTTCCTGAGATATTTCCCTTTTCACCATCTGTGCTCAGTGCTGCTGTTGTGATCCAGCTGCTATAACTGTGATATACTGATGGGTTTGACTTAGAATTTTAATGAGTAACTCATTCACAAGTACAAGCACTGCTTACACACTGGTAGTTGAATATTTGGGATTTCTGCAAATAAACTAGTCCTTCAGCACCTGTACATGACCTGAACAGGCAGCACTATAACTTGTAACAAGAAGGAAATGTCTGAGAGTGTTCCCCCACTGAGCTGGTTATTTTTTAATCAGGTTAAAGAACTGAACCATTATTTAGAAGCTGAGAAGTCGTGTAGGACAGACTTGGAGATGTACGTGGCTGTTCTCAACACACAAAAATCAGTCCTGCAAGAAGATGCAGAGAAGCTGAGGAAGGAGCTGCATGAAGGTACCCACCTAACAATAGTCCTTTGACTCTCTCCACTGAGGATGCAAACCACAGTGGAGCTATGAATTCTTTTATCATTTCTTACTTGAACTTGATGAAAAGAAATTGGAAGAGGGAAGCAGGACTTGTAAATGTGAAAGGCCATAAAATGTTTGCAGAAGAATTGAATGTGGAATTCCCTTATGTCAGAAAACAGCAGAGTCATTCATTTCCTCAAGGCTTGTTGTTGAATATCTGCTAAGTTCTTTAAGCATTGCAAGCTTCATTCTTGCTGAAGTGATTTTAGGTGTGCATTGTATTTGTGCATAATTATGAGCATTATTTCCATAATGTATAGACCTGGCTCCCTGAGGTGTGGAAATGTCCCTGTAGGGCACCACAGCCCAGGGTCACTGCAGAGGAGTGGAAACCCGGACCTGCTGATGAAATAAATAGGGATGTAGAAGACAGTTTTCTGAACCCAGCTCTAAAAAACCCCAAAACTGTTAGAAATCATGAATGAAGTTGAGGCTTTAGTCTTCTCCCTGGGAAATCTTGAACTGTTAGTAGTACATCCCTAATCACAAGCCAAGTTTGGAAATTGAGAAAATGGTGTTTGAAATAAGAAATTATTAACCTAAATAGTTGTTGAACAAAGCCTGACTGTTCTTAATTAGACCAGTAATTACTTTTATTCCTGAAAATGCTTCTCTTTAGAAAAGATATTTAAGCGCTTGTGGTTCAGAAGAATTTTTTCTCTGCTTGCATAGTTTGCCATCTCCTAGAGCAAGAGAGGCAGCAGCACAACCAGCTGAAACACACGTGGCAGAAAGCCAATGACCAGTTCCTGGAGTCCCAGAGGCTGCTGATGAGGGACATGCAGAGGATGGAAATTGTGCTCACCTCAGAGCAGCTCCGGCAGGTGGAAGAGCTGAAAAAAAAGGATCAGGTTACCTGCTGCTTTCCTCTTTTTGCTTTTATTTATTTTTTTGTAATACTGTAGGTTTACTGTGGTGTAACAGGCATGGAAATCATATGTTGGGTGCAAGTGTGGTAAGAGCTCAAAAAATGAGAACTGACAGTTTGAACTGAAATCTCCCCTTTGAGTGACTGCTGGCAGTTATAACAGACCCCATTTGGACAAGAATTTTAATAGTGGTGTATATAGGAACTCTAATGGTGCCAATAGTTAAATGAAAATGTAAAAATGTCCAGAAATTACTCTTGGAGGAAGAAATAGTCATCTGTGGTGCAGAATGTCTGGGTTAAGGATGTCAGCAAGTTTCACTTCTTTCTAAGTTTTTTCAGCCTTCCAGTACATATCTTAGGCATAAATTAAGACTTTCATTTTAATTTAACTTACACAAGTGATTGTACATATTTATGATTTAGTGATCTATTAGGGTTTTTTCTTGATTCCTTATATTCCATCATTTCATGATCAAGGCACTTCCTATTTCACTTTTTTTAATGTTCATGCTTGTGTATTGGCTGTTAATGGGTCTTTTAGGGGTCTAGATATGTTATATATTTATAGCCTATACAACAGCCAGTGTAACAGCTACTTTTGTTACTTGCTAATCTTTATAATTAGAATTTTAAACTAAGTAATATGCTTTTTGAATAAAATCATTCTAGAACATGAATCAGGCACTAAATGTGCAAAGTTCTCACTTCAGTCAGTTTGGGTGCCTTGTGAAATGAACACTATTTATTAACTAAATGAATATTTATGTGAAAACCACTGGGTTTTAACCAAAATAATCCTTTTCAGTGTCTTCTCTGTAGCTTAGTTTATCATGAAAGCTGATGTCATGACTATTGTGGGGAAATTGAATCCCATTTTCTGTGTATGCTCTATTGACCACTGATTTTTAGGAAGAAGATGATCAGCAAAGGCTTAGCAAGAGAAAGGAAGAGAAGCAAAAAGATTCAGATGATGAAACAAAGGCTTCATGTTCTCTGGCCCCTGAAGAAACCCTTACCCAGCTCTCTAATGAAGAGGTAAAACAATTGAATCTTTCACTTGTGCTTGGGCATTCCTCAGGGTGTTCATTGCAAATAAAAATGCAAAAGTACAGCCCTCTATTCTCTGTAGCTTCTAATCTTATTAGGCAATAAAAATCCACAGAGTTGCACTTGAATCTATAAATCCTAATTAAGACTGGAAGACAATAGTGCACCATCCTGAGAGGTGCCATTAAAAATGGTAATTTACATTTTGCATTCTGGGGGTTAACTGCTGGTAGATTCTCCTGGTATTTCTAAGCACGTTCTAACACATCTAAATGTTCAGGATTAAGCCAATTATATCTGAACATTCAGCAAGAGCATTGTAGCTACTTTGCTAACCAAATTGTTGAATTCTGTGCTTATCATTTCCTAGGGTCCATTTTGGTTCTGTGAGTCAAATGAAGGAAAAATTAATAAAAACCCACAAAGTTTTTATGCTACAGGAGCTTATTTAACCTTCAAGAGACTTGAGTGAGCGAGTGTTTTGCCTGGTTTTTTATCATTTTTGAAGGGGGGAAAAGTATATACTTTAATATATGTATTCTGAAGTAATTATTTTATTTTTATCAAGGATTTATAGCAGTTCAGAATGCAGAAAGATGTTCAGAATCGTGAGATCTAAATGTAGCTGAGATCTAGTTCTACCCTTTAGTCTACAGTCACTTTCTGTTTCAAATACTGTTTGTATCTTCATGTCCAGATATGCAAATGAGGCACATTGGTGAGGAACAAAAAATTTATATGCTGATGTTTTCTTTAATCTCAGTTCATAGCATATTCTTTAGTCCATCATTCACAGCACTTATTTGCTTCTAAGATTTATACATCATGGAAAATTTATATTTTGAGAAGGAGCGTAATTTTCAGAGTGGTTTGGGTTTCTAGATGTGTTTGGTTTTGTTATTTATGACCTTTTTAGCTGTTCAGAATATGTTTTATATGTTGTAATCAGTCATTCATCAGTTCTTACAACTTGTTATAGTTTGTTATAGCTTCTAAAATCCTCTCTCTTGGGCAGTTTGCAATACAAACAGATGATTTGTTAATATTGTTTTGGTTATCACAGAACAGCTATAGCCTGAAAATGCAGTTTTATGTCAGTTTGTATTCCCTTGACTTTTTTATTATGAACTTGTATGTATACATGCAAATATAAATATTCCACCTAAAAATGATTAAAACAAGGTATTTACAACAGTCATAAACCAGTAGTACATAATATATATATATCTATTATAGGTTACAAGCACTTATATAAAGTGCCAGCAGCCTGCTGGTCTCTGGACCTATTTCAGAAATGATAATTTTTCTCAAGAGCCTGGTTCCAGTGTTACTTCCTTATGTGTCTAATGGCAAAGCAGAAGTGCATAATATTTTGGAAGGTATTTTGAAAGCAGTCATGTGCTTTTTAAATAAAGCATTACTGCTCTCTTTTCAGTGCTACCAAAAACAAAAATAGATTGAGAGGCTCCATGTGCCTCATACACATCACAGGACAATTTGTGTGGCTTCTGGTGCTGGCATCCCCCAGGATACCTTTGGGTCTAAGCCCAGACATTTCCATTTTCTTTTTTTTTTATGTACAAATAACATTCTGAAGGAAATATTTTGATATTTTGTTAGACACTCGAAGCAGAAGAGAAAAATAGAAGAACAACATGTACTTGTCAATATAGAGTAGACTTTAAGTATATTTTTCTCTGTTTATTTTTGTGTTAATGCGAAGTGTTTTGTTTTATGAAAAATTTCTAAATTTCTTTTTGGAAGTGGAGTATCTGCCTTCTGTTGTGTAGATTATGGTTGCAGAGGGAATGTTGCAAGTACATCTCTTCAGGGGAAGCATCTTGTCTTAAATATTGGAAGCTGGAAGGTGGCTGTGTCCTTGCTTGTCTGGCAGGAAGGTAGTCTTACAGAAGCACTCTGTTAACAGAAGACTTTTTTTACTTGTTTTATTTGTTTTTGAATTTTAGCTGGTTCATTTCAGTTCTCTGAGGCCCTTCCTCTGTGACCTTAAACTTAGAGAGCAGATGTTCTTGCCAAAGAAATATAATCTTGCCTTTGCCAAATTAGTGCCCAGCATCCCTTCTGTACCACTAAAATGGAGTAAATATTTGTTTTATTCCTTGATTTTCAATTCCAGGTGCATGTGAACAGCACCCATGGCTCAGTCCA
Source organism: Geospiza fortis (assembly GCF_000277835.1). Classification (NCBI taxonomy): domain Eukaryota; kingdom Metazoa; phylum Chordata; class Aves; order Passeriformes; family Thraupidae; genus Geospiza; species Geospiza fortis. The sequence continues at coordinate 842,328 of NW_005054531.1, read as the reverse complement.
TTCCCTGGATGCAGACTTGCTTCTTTCCTCTGGCGAATCCTTCAATAAACCAGACACTGATATGTTTAAAGATGGACTTAGGAGAGCACAGTCAACAGACAGTCTGGGCACATCTGGATCCTTACAGTCCAAAGCTTTAGGGTACAACAACAAAGCAAAATCTGCTGGGAACCTGGATGAGTCAGATTTTGGACCACTTGTTGGAGCAGATTCAGTGTCTGAGAACTTTGATACGGCTTCCCTCGGATCCCTGCAAATGCCCAGCGGGTTCATGTTGACCAAAGATCAGGAAAAAGCAATCAAAGCAATGACACCAGAGCAAGAAGAGACTGCCTCCCTGCTCTCCAGTGTCACCCAGGGGGTGGAGAGTGCTTATGTGTCCCCCAGCGGGTACCGCCTGGTCAGCGAGACAGAGTGGAACCTGCTGCAGAAGGAGGTGAGTCCTCTGCCCTGCTCCTCCTCCTCCTGGGCTCTGCCCAGAGCCAGCTGGGAAAGGAACAGCTCACATCCAGGGCAGATGTTCACTTTCCCCTCTTGGAGTGCTTCTGTAGGTGAAACGCAACCAGTGTAAGGTGGATGAGCTGGCCCTGCCCCTGGGACAGGCAGCTTTACTAAACACAAAGTGCTTTGGATTTTGAGGAGGAGGCTGTGGAACTCAGTATTGTCTGAGAGGGTGGAAAAAGGTGGGAGAACTTCAGGAGAAAATGGGAAGTTGAGGAGAGGGCATTATTGTGGAGCTGGGGATGAGTAGAAGGCAGAGAGGAGTAGAAGCAGCAGAGCTGGGGGTGCTGTTCTGTGTGCTGAGGGTGTTTGCTGAGGGCTGTGCACTTTGGAAATGAGCAGCCAAACTATACCCAAGGCACAGAGTACCACAGAGAGGCTCCAGGAAATTGTTGGGGACTTGCATCATCACAGACCTATTTCTGAGAGCAGCAAACAGCAGATTAGACTGAACCATGGGCCAGTTGCACTGTGGATGACCAAGGAAATTGTTGCTTCTGGGTGTTCTGCCTGTCAGTTTTTCAGCAGCTTTATATAATGCCAGTTCAAAGCTTGTATTTGGTTTTTTGCTGAAAAGTGGAATATTTGGGGTTTCCTGTGGTTTTCCTTTCAGAGGATGAGAGGCCGAGGAGCAACACTTTAGGGGGTTGAAAAGTTGGGGGGAGATAATAATCCATACTGGGTGAAAAGGGAGATGAGATGGGAGTAAAAAAAAAAAACAAGAATGTAGTGAAGGAGAAAAGGCCAGATGAAGGACAGAGGAAATGCAGAACTACTGATTTTTTTTTCTCAATTTGTTGAAATTTAACTTCGTGCAAATCATTGCTTAGGAGGTCTCTCCAAACTTGTTGTAAAATTGCTTTCTTGTTGTTGTTGTTGTTGTTTCCCTATTGATTTGCTATATCTGGAGAAATTACAGCATCCTGAGCTCAGAGCTGAGTTAAATCCTTACTCTTGAGTGTTTCCTTGCCCTGTTGACATTATGATGACACTTTACTTCAGCCCTGTTTCAGAATCCAGAACAGAAATGCAGCTTCCCACATGTTCTGGAGGCAGGAGCAGACACTGGAGTGTGAATTCCTCTTGCTGTGGGTTGGACATGGAGCAGTAAACACCAGCACAGATTCAGCTCAAACTTGACCTGCAGCTGGAACTTTGCTAAAACTTCCATTTATCCCTTTGTCCAAAACCATTGCAGTTCCAGCAGGACAGCAGGTTTACACTTGATTTCCCTGCTGCCCTCCCCAACACTTTATTTCTCCTCTCCTGTTTGGTTTCTGTTTGTCAGAAGAACCCAACAGTGACTTGATGAACTCTGTGTCATGGCTTTTTGTGCTAATGGTGGGACCCATGGCAGGAAAAGCTGAAATCCCCCAGCCGATTTGAGTTATCCTTCACTTGTAAAGCAACTCAATCCTGCCTTTACATGATTCTGCCACTCTTTTGTCTGCAATGCTTTGTGGCCACACCACACCTGAGTGTGTATTCCCTGGTCACTCCCCTGGCTCAGGGCAGGTGCTGACTCTGTGTCCTGCAGGTGCAGAATGCAGGGAACAAGCTGGGCAGGCGCTGTGACATGTGCTCCAATTATGAGAAGCAGTTGCAAGGGATCCAGATCCAGGAGGCTGAGACCAGAGACCAGGTGGGAATTCTCTCATTGCTTTAGCCAGGCTTTTGCAGCTTTTTGAGCTACTAAGGGTTCTGTTTTATTCATTGGTTTTAATTGACCAAAATCAACATACTGGATAACTTGACATAACGTGATTTGTTATTCATATGTGGTCAAGTACATGAATTTCTTAGGGATTCACCTTGAAGAACCCTTTATTTGATGCTGTAAGACCATGCACTAGTGTTCTATAAAAAGTATTATGCCCATGCTGAAGTCAGTATCTTTAATAATTTATATTTTAAAATGCTTGTCATGCATTAAATTCTATTATCTTTGATACTGTAAGATCTGTTAACAGAAAAGGACCTCATCCTAGCAGCATAAAATGACTTTCAGGTCTTGGAGGATATTTGTTTCCTGCCATATACCAAAGAACAATTTTCAGATGGGTGTGGAAGGCATGAGTCACATTGTGCTTTGAAATAAGTGATTGAAGTCATTACATGGCCATGGTCCAGTGCAGTTTGATGTCCCATGTTTCCTTAGAGGGAATAATCTGTGGGATTATCTGTGCTGGAGCCTGTTTCAACAGCAAAAGAATTTCTGGGTTGCATAGGATTTTTGGATTTTTGAGGGATTCTATGTTGTTGGTTTGAGGAGTGAAAGGGTTCAGAAAATAAATTCTCCCCAGAGAATTAAAAATGAATTAATTTTGTTGTGACAACACAGGTGAAAAAGCTGCAGGTGATGCTGAGGCAAGCTAATGACCAGCTGGAAAAGACAATGAAGGATAAACAGGAATTGGAGGATTACATGAAACAAAGTGCTGAAGACTCCTCTAATCAGGTACAAGGATTTGGTAATTGAGGTCCAGGAATGATGAAATGTTCTTCAAAAGTATGTAACAAGAACCTGTGGGTTTTTAGATATGGATGGGCTACTGGCTACGACAAATGAGAATTTCTGGGGTTAGTTGTGCTCCACCTGAGTCTGCCACAGTTTCTAGAGAAATCTATTGTGTCTCTAATATTGTGTTACCCGATTTTGGCATTGAAATATCATCTCCAATAATGAACTCCATTACAGAGTGGCAGTAGGAGTGTGAGTAATGTTTGAGTTTTGGAGTGATCTGTGTCTGACATGACCCAAACGTGCAAACAGAGCCCTGTGCCCTGGGCACAGCTTTGTTCCTAGAAGAGTGGTTCTGTTCCACCACCTGCTCTTATCAGCATTTGACACCCAGTTAATGGGCTTGTGGTGAAGAATGCAGTAATGAGGAGCTGAACAGGCATTAGCAGGGCCAAAATAGGCACTGAACTCCTTTAAAATAATAGCCCACTGGAAGGATTTTTCAGTTGAGATGTGTACCTAATTCTTCTGGAACAAGGAAGCCAAATAAAATGGGTGGTAGTCATAGTTAAAAAATAAAAAAATATCATCATCTTTGGCCTATTAAAGCTCACAATAGTAGGTACATGTTGTGTACCAGAAACTGAATTTACTTCACTTGGGCTGAAACTTTGTCTCTTCCATCCTGCCCAGTATTTTTTCTTACTGAAGAAACAGTCATTAGACAAAGTCCAGCTTAGACAACAGAAATATGTTTATATGTTCTTCTGGCTGTACCAGGGTGCTGTTAATTAAGTAATGATTAATCTTACATTTGTTGTTGTGGAATGACTTGTAAAGTTTTTAAAAGTGCTTACAGAGAAAGGTACAAAAATTCAAAAAATGCTGAAAACTTAGGAAAAAAAGCTGCTGTTTTCCTTCAGTGTCTCTGAAATTGCTTACATGTAAATTTTATTGGAATTAACTGTTGATTCAGAGTTTGGTAAATAGAATATAAAAATATTGTTGGTGCAGAAACAAAACATCTGTCCTTACTGCCTGGAGCTGCTTTCCTGCTTGACTGAGTGAAGAATTAACATAAACTTCAGCGGCTTAGTTTGAGTTTTCAAAGTACCTATTAGTAATGATAACAGGCAAGAGAACTTATTTCTTTTTCAGAATCTCTTCCATGCTTTATTTCTTACATGTTTGTCTGTGTTTTCTTTCTTTAAGATCTCCTTGCTCATGGCCAAGTGTCAGAAGTCAGAGAATTTCCTCAGTGAGCTGCAGCAGGCATTTCTGCAAGCCAAGAGAAGTGTCCAGGAGCAAATGGTAAGACAGGTTAATTCCAGAGATCATGAGCAGCCCTGTTTGTCTGACCCTGGGAGCTCAGTGTGTCTGTAAAAGGCTTTGTGTGCCCAGCCAGGCTTGAGCATCTTCACTTGCAAAGGGCCTGGGCCAGTGAGCTCTGATGCAAGTGCTGGGGCTGGATCAGTTTGTGTCACTCTGTGCTGCTGTCTGTGTTCCTGCACATTCAGGAGCAGGGAGACCACTGGCCAGCTTCTTTCCCCCTTATTCATTGTCCAATTCCATGTCTCTTTGCTATCTCAACTTCACCACAAATCTGAAGACAGAAGATTTTCTCAAGACTCTATTTCAGGATTCATCACAAGCACCATCATTAGTGAATATTTTCTCAGGTTTTAGAGATGAATGATCAGTGTTGTTGCAGGTCAGACTTAAAATAGCAGCCTTAACACCCAGGGAGAGATGTGTATGGAAGCTTAATTTTTTAAAACTATTTTTGGGCACCTTGTTGGAATTAAGCCAGAGAATAGGAAGAGGACCTCATGTTGTAGAAGTAAGTTTGACTTCCTTAGAGCAACTCATTCCTTTCTATATCAGAATCAAATTTCTTCTTTTTCCCTCCCTGGCACAGCATTTATGGGAGACCAAGAGAATTCATCCTCATGAGCCCCAGCATTGCATTTTTGGGGTCAGAGTTTGTGTGCAGCACATCAGGGCATTGCTGGCAGAGATGCTCTGCATGAGAACATGTCTGGTGGATGTGCAGGAGATTCAGAAAATGTGTTGATCTGAGTCTGCTTCTCCTGCTATTGCTCAAGTCCTTGGTTCCCCATTTCCATTCCTCTTGGAAAATTCCCCTGGATTTTTTTTTTCTTTTGTAATGCAAGCAAAGCCATGTCCTCTTCATCCCTTTTCTTTCCATGGGGTCAGCTGTTCTGGTGCTATCCTGGGAGGACAGTGGGAGGCAGACACCCACCATGGAAAGTTCCACAGGGTGAATATTGCAGGTTTTTGGATAACTTGCTCCTGAAAGCACCTGTGGTTCCCCCTCTCCTTCCCCTCCATGAGCACAGCCACACAGCCAGCTAATGGATAAACACAGGAGGAAAGTGGGACACTGAACAAAGCTGTATTTTATTTATCACTGCCTTCCTCCTCTCTGCCTGGACCCTTAAAGTTGGCCTTGCCAGGCAAGAGGGAGCTGCTGGTGTTGATCCACAGCATCATTTTGTTTCCTTTCTTTACAAAGAATATCAATTCACCAGACTGCTGAAAGTAGGGGTAGTAAATGGGGCAGAAGAGATCTAAGCATGACCCTGAGTGTGAATTTCTGCTTTTCTTTGCATTGTAGGCTGTCCTGACACAGTCAAGGGAGCAGGTTTCAGAAGAGTTGGTGAGACTGCAAAAAGATAATGAAAGTCTTCAAGGAAAACACAGCTTGCATGTGTCCTTACAGCAGGCTGAAGATTTCATTCTACCAGAAGCAACAGAGGTAAAACATTTTTAAATCATTAACACCAACAGTGCTTGTGAGTTAATCTCACTGGAGTATTATTCTTTATCAAAAAGCTGTCTCAAACAGCACAGAGATCAGTAATTGGGGTTTTAACCCTGCAAGTCTGTGATGGACAAAGCCAGCCAGTGGTCCCCCTGTGCCATGGCTGCTTCAGGGTGTGGATGGATTGTAAAACCAGCTAACTGGTCTGACAGCTGCTCTGTGGTCAGGGGAGTGTGGGTTTGGCCCAGTTCAGCCAGTTCAAGCTTCATTTTTCAACTGGGCACATGAGTTTTCAGTCAGCAGAGCCCCACTGTATTGATTCAGTAATTCTGGTGAAGTCAGTCACTTCTGTCCAGTTAAAACCAATGATAATCCAAAGCCTTGAATAATGATAAGCCTTACCATCCCTTTCATGGCCACTCCTTTGGTTTCAGCCTAAAAGATTTGGTGGGGCTGAAATGCAGGGGAAGCATCCTAAACCCATGGGGATGTTTGCCACGTTTCCATTTCCTGTGGCCAAGCTGACTGTGGCTGTAATTCCTTGCTGGGAGCAGGGTCTGGGATGTCAGGACAGACTCTGGGGCAGCAGAGCTTGGTCTGGGATGTCAGGACAGACCCTGGGGCAGCCGAGCTTTGTCCTTATGCTGATACCCCAGAGCTGGGTGATGCCAAATGCACATCTCTGCTAATCCTGATCCAGGAGCTCCGGGAGCTGATCCTCAAGTACAGGCAGGACATCATCAGTGTGAGGACAGCAGCAGATCACCTCGAGGAGAAGCTGAAGGCAGAGATCCTCTTCTTGAAGGAACAGATCCAAGCTGAACAATATTTGAAAGAAAATATAGAAGAAACTCTACAGCTGGAAATAGAGAATTGCAAAGAGGAAATAGGTGAGCAGGGGTGAAATGGTCTCAGAATAGGAATATAAGGAATTATTAAGATGCACAAAGGCTTGATTTTGTAGACTTACCTGAATTCTGTGTGTAGACTTACTTGAATTCTAAATACTGTACGCTTTTGAAAGCAGAGACATGAAAACTGTGCAGCTGAAAACAAAAGTACAATTGTTTGTTTGCTTTTGAGGTACCTTTGATGTAACATGAGCTTAATTCTCCTTTAAATATTAACAGAAGTAAACAGGGTATGAACGATTTCCTGTGTTTCTTGCATTTAAGTTTTAATATTCTTGTTTTTCAGCTTCCATTTCCAGTTTAAAAGCTGAATTGGAAAGAATAAAAGCAGAAAAGGAACAGGTAAGAAGCCCTTTCACTGTGGGATTTTTGGGTTTGGTGGTGTGGAGTTTTCTTTTTTCTCTTTCCTGTATTGATGCCAGTGTAGGAGTAGGACACATTCATGTTCCTTAAAAGATGTTTGATCTATTTTATTAATCTGTAACCTAAATACTGGATTAACTAATTCCTAATTACTACTAGACTACCTAACACTGACCTAAATGTCAAGTTTGGATATTTCTCTCCAGCTCCAAAAGTAAATAAATGGAGGGAAAGTAGTGTTATTCAGGTGTTTTCTCTGCCCCTAGAAGAGATTAGCTAGGTGTGTTTCTAAGTCCCTGAGTCCCCTAAGTACTGAAAGATACTTAGGCTTCCTTCTGGAGGGACTGTGGGAGATGGAAATGTTAGGAAGTTTGGTTAATTTTTTTTTTATTATTATTATGCAGTTGGAAAGTTCTTCACAGGAAAACCTGCAGCAGCTGGAGAGTCTGCAGGAGGCAAAGAATGCTCTAGAAGAACAGCTGAAGAAGGAGACTGCAGCAAAGGTAGCTATGATGTCTGGATGTGAAGTGTATCTGCATCTTTTGTGATGAGCAGCTGTGTCAGAGAATGTGGCACTACCTAAGAATGAAAAAAAGAAGCTTTTGAATGTTGGTAAGAAACTAGCAGGGCAATAATGTCCTCTGGATGTGGTTAAATCCTCACCCCTGTTTTCACTGGGATTTGTACAGTGGTGGCTCTGAATTGCTGCTGACCTGACCATCCCTTGGGTTGCCCTCCCAAGGGAAGGCTCAGGAACATTCCAGCCTGTGCAGTGTCCTGATAACCAAACCTTGGCTTGGATGCTTTGATGCTTTTGAAGAAATGTTTGGGCTTTTTTTGTAGTTGCTGTAGGAAGGGGCTCTACTTCAGCACTCAGGTGAAATAATTGTGATCTGAGCACTCACTCTCTGGTTTTGTTTTTTATGCCCTTTCCCCCAACACTTCTCTGACTAAAGCTCAGGACAGCAAGACAGTTACATTGCCAGCAGCAAATTACTGCGCTAAAACTCAGAACTCTGCCTTTGTATTTTGAGATCCCTGTTCATGGTGCTGTTAAGGGACTTTGGGCTTTTTCATGCCTTGACCAGTCTATTGGCACCTGTTAATGGGTATTGGCCCCTGATTTTGCACTTTGGAGAACTGAGGTGTGGAAAGACTGGTTTAGTTTGTTGCCCTGTGAATGCTGTGCTGCTTTCCTCTGGTATCACACTTTAATCAGTTTCTACAAGCTGCTGATTTTTATTCAGTTCAAGCTTTTAAGAACCTTTTCCTCCTCAGGCCAACCTTGAGCAGCTGGTGTTTGAAGAGAAGAACAAAGCCCAGAGGTTGCAGACTGAATTGGATGTCAGTGAGCAAGTGCAGAGAGACTTTGTAAAGCTTTCTCAGACACTTCAGGTAAGAGAGTCCAATCAATGTGTAAGGGCTGCTTTAGTTTCATTATTTCTCCAGAGCTGAGTAAAATAAGAAATAGCAGTTGTAAATTTTCTTATGTTGGTATTTATGATCTATTTTAGAATTTGTTAGTGTAATAAAATGATCAGGTATTCCTACTATAATATTATTATTAAAGCTATTGGGATTCTATTCTGATTTTCAGCCAACTTTCAGTTATTGTACTAAAAATAACTGTGCAGGGCCAAAGATGATGGCTCTTCCAGACCTGTGTTTTTCCTTCTCCATCTCCTGATGCTTCCAATGTGATATTTTCATAGCAAATCATTCAGATGCAAATATTTGAGGATAAAGTAAGGAGCTGGTACTGCTTGATCTGAATATATGAAATGGTTCTTAGAGTTACTGCTTTCTATTTATACAATCTAAAAGTCTTGTCCTTGCTGTTGTCTCTGTTGTTATCCTTGTATTTCCTCCACCAAGTGAACCTGTGGTTGATGTGAGGTGGCTGAGGGGAGGAGTTTTCTCAGGGGTGTCCCTGAGGCTGATCCAGGTTTGCCAGGCTGTTCTCTGCTGCAGTTTGTGTGCAGGGGGACTCTCAGTGTCCTGGGGAAGCCAGGCTGGACTGGGCTCACCTTCAGTGTTCCCAGAGTTTGTGCTCTCTTTATGTTCCAGCTTTGCTCACAGAGGAGGTGCTGAATTTCCGTCCCATCTCCTTGGAGTCCTTGGCCAGGCCCTCAGTGACATCCAGCAGAATTCAAACTGCACATTTTGAGTCAGGCATTCAGGTTTACTTGGAAAATTAACACCAGAATGTGGGAGAATTGTTTACTAGACACAGTTTAGCTGGATGGACAATAGAGATCTGTCCTCTCTGGCTCTGTGTCTGGAGGAGTTGGGAGGACAAAGGAGACTATTGAGTTGTCCTGCTTAGGGAAGTTGCCTCTTGTTTGTCCTCATCCTCACTTTTTGGGTGCAGGCACTGTTTTATGCAGTTCTTAGAGCAAACAGCCACCACTTTGAAGATGTGTGGTGGGCTCTTCCACAGCTTGCAGGTACTTTAGTAAACCCTGAGCTCAGTTAGAACTGTAGGTCTGTGTTTTGTGTTTTCTTTCTGCCCTAAGCAGTTACTGCACATCAGTTTGTGCTCCAGTTTAAGCAGTGGTTTGTGCCAGTGCACTGTGCTCAGTGTGAGATGACCATCAGAGGATTGTGGGTTCTTGGCAGGGTAATTCCCTTCCCTGGCCTTGGCAGTGAGAGCCTGGGCAAGTACCCCTTGTGTGAGGGGTCCACTGGCCAAATCAGTTATCAGCAATTCAGAGGAAGGGTTAAAAAGCAATTAAATGTTAGTTGGGGATTTATAACTGAAACCCAGATCCTATTGCAAAGATGGTGAAAGTTTGAGTGTGAGAAAGAAATCAGTTGTGCTCTCTTTGCATTGGTTCCACCCCAGTTCTGCTGGGCCCTTTTTCAGCAGACAGGAAACAGCTTCAACTGGATTATCAGCAGAGCAAGGAGTGAGCCTGGAAATGGGATGTTTGCTCCAAGAGCATTTTGGCTGTGACCTTGAGAGCCTCCAAGGTTGGGCTGCTCCTGGGAAGGTTTACTTTGCACATCTCCAGTTGTCCAGAACAGTCAGTGACTGGGCATGAGACAAAACACAGAGTGCTGACGATGCCTGGAACCCCCAGAAAGTGGGGGATTATTGTAAAATCACAACTGCCTCGTGTCTTTTTCTTCCCATTCTTGGGCCCAAATTAAGCTTGTCCTCCTTCACACCTTGCATTTCTTCAGCCCCTGGTGATGTTGGATCCCTTGGAGGCTCCCTTTGGGCCTGGGTGTGAGCTCTGGGCTCTTTCCCCTTTGGGTTTAGGTGTGAGCTCTTCCATCTTTGGGGCTGGGTGTGAGCTCTTCCTCTTGCTCTGAGCTCTTCCCCCTTCAGGCCTGGCTCTGGGCTCTGAGCCCCTTTAGGCCTGCCCCTGGGCTCTCCCCCTTGGGCCTGGCTCTGAGCTCTCCCCCTTTGGGCCTGGCTCTGAGCCCCCTTAGGCCTGGCTCTGAGCCCCCTTAGGCCTGGCTCTGAGCCCCTTTGGGCCTGACTCTGGCTCTGCCCTTGCTGACTGCAGTGCCTGTGCTGTTCCTGCAGGTGCAGCTGGAGAGGATCCGGCAGGCAGATTCCCTGGAGAGGATCCGTGCAATCCTGAACGACACAAAACTGACGGACATTAATCAGCTCCCTGAAACATGACAGACACCCTGCTGGGCTCCAAGGCTGTGGCTGAGGTTTTTAACTCATCTTTATAGCAACATTAATTATTATTTAACTCTAACCGAGAGAGCAGAAGACAACAGAGGGGAGCAATGACTTAAGTTTTGTTTCTAGAGGGGAAAAAGGTTTCGTACTGGGCAGGAAGAGAGCACAAGGGTGACTTGTAGTGTAGGAAGGAGAATTTCTAATGGAAACACTAATGAGTGCAGTGTTTCGTGTTCCACTGAGTGGGATCAGTCCTTACATTCTGAAAAACTTCCCTCTTTCAGCCGACTTCGTAACCTAATATAGAGTTTTGGAACATAAACCCCTGTCTTTCCCTCTGTTCTTTCCCCCACTACTGTGATCAAAGTAGCTGCTGGAAACTATTGTCCCTCCAAAACGTTGAAGAGCAAAGTGGTTGAAGTTTTTCTGTTTGAATAGTCAGTAACAGTATTCAGCTAGCAGAGAGAATGAGGTGTAGAGTATGCTGTATGAATATTTTATATTAAAATATGACTTTATTAGCAGGACACTGGATATTGATCTTATTTCATAACTCAGTACTTTTTTTTAAAAAACCATTGGCTCTGTGAAGAATCTGAATGCTGCTGAAATGTGGATATGAGTGAGCTGTGTATCTCCTGAACAGATAAATGCTAATCCAAAAGAAAAAGAACACTGTACTGAGAATTTAACTCCTTGCCATTTTTCTGTTGAATTCAGATACAGAAAGAAAAGCACAAGAAATGCACTGTTTTGTAATCTCTTTTCACAAATGTAATTTAGAATATGGAGCTACAACCGGTTGTTTCTCATCTCCTAAAGCTGAGCAGTGCCTGGAATCCCTTCTCTGTGGAAAAAAAGAACCAAAAAACCAAGCAAACAAAAAACCCAAACAGAAAAAAGCTGGTAAAAGTCATTTGCATGTCTGAGCATGGGCCTGAGGTGGGGCAGGTGTGCTCTGCTCTGGGGCTGGCACAAGGTGTGAAGGCAGGAGCTCTCTGGGGAAGGTGTCCAGGGCAGGTGCTGAGTGAAGCTGTTCCTGCCCCCTCTGCCAGGGCAGTGCCAGCACCCAGGGAAGCACTGCCAGACCCTCCTGGGCAGGGCACAGACCTGCAGGATTGTGCTGCTGCAGCTTGGAGGGGGCAGTGCAGCTCTCTGGTGTCCTGCACTGCTCAGGGTGGCTCCTGTGCTGTCCCCTGGTTCTGCTCCCAGACTGTTCAATTACGCTGAGTAATGTGGCAGCAGAGGCAGGAAATTCTTGTGATCACTCAGTTGCCAGGTTTGGGTTTCTTGTTCTATAAATGTCCAGAGGTAACATGAGCATTCCTCCTCCTCCTCCTCCTCCTGCACTGCTGGAGTTCCATGCATGCAGCTGGACACATTCCTGAGCTGTTGCAGGTGTTGGTGATCCTGGTGGTACAAACCCAATTCTTGAACTTTACAACTCAGTTAAAAGGAGGCTGAAGGAGCAGATCCTGCTGTCCAAAACTTCTTAGTTTTTCCTCCATTCCTTGATGTTTTTTCTTCATATACTTGGCCAGAGATCTGCTTTTCTTCATCACCTTCAAAAGTGACAGAAAATGCTCCAAACTGCAATGCACATGACTATATATTTTAAGTGCTTACATCCTATTTTTAGCAGTGTATATCCTGCTACTGACACAAAGTCAGAACCAGTGGTTTTGAAGAGGAATGCCTTAAAAACAGCCAAAAAATCATCATACAAGCTCAATTCCTTGCCACTCATTACAAGAATTAAAGCATTTTATTCACCCTAGCAATTAATTCCCTTCATAATCCTGACACCCAAAAGCAATTTTTCCCACTTTAGTAATGACTAACAGATGGCAGAGCTGTCATGTCTAGAGATGACACTTACTGTCACATAAAGGTGACATAGAAGTGTGGCTTGAGTCTTATTTGGCAATTACCAGATTAGGGGTTTTTTACTCTTCCTCACTATTTGCTGAACTGTGGGTGACAGCAGCCAGGTCCTGATGCATAAGTCCAGGACCAGATGTTTTCATTCAGTTTTCCAGTGGCTGGATAGACTTTGGAGACAAAACTACAGGCCTTTAGTACGAGCTGCAGAACAGAAAGTTTTTTTTCTCTCTTCCCACCCTCCCTTGCCAAAATGTGTAACAGGTTACAGGGTTAGTTACTGTAACTGGGGACTGCTTCACCTGTGCAGGAGGGGTAAGGAATCCTCTTGTATGGCAAAACTACACCACATCCTGCACCCTCTTCAGCAAGCTGAGCTCTTTAGGAACTGCACTTTGAAGTCTTTCACAGTAAAATATTTTTGGTTGTGTTTCTGGATGGTCCCAGTGTGAGAGAGCAGGGGAAGGGGCTGTTCTGGCCTTCCAGCATCCCTTGCTGGTCTCATGTCTGGCCTGAGCCTTTCGGCTGCTCCAGGGCTGGGGGCTTTTCCTTGCTGTGTTTTTGTGGCTCATGGGCACAGCTGTGCCCAGGTGTGGTGGTGCCAGGGCGAGCTCATGGCTGCAGCCTGGCAGGAAGGAGGTGAGTGGGGCAAGTGCTTTGGGCTCCTTGGTAGCCCCAGGGCCTGTGGAGCTGCTCCCAAAGGCAGACCTGCAGCCCTGGGGGTGTGCACTGTGTGCTTTTCCTTGTTGGTGAACCAGGCACTGCACAGGTCCCTGGAGGAACTTCCTTTGGTGTGGAGAGGAGGGCAGGCAGCTCTTGCATGGTTTTTCCTTTTCACCTCCCTGTTCCATCACGCAGCCCCACCACCTGTGCTCCTGTCCCAGTACCAGCTGTGACCATTTTAGTGTTGGAACACGAGTCACCCTTTTCACCAACTGCTGTAATGTCAGACTTTTAAACAATTCAGTTTGAAATTGGAACCCTGGCTGTTCACAGAAGTGGTGGGAGATGTGCTCCCTGCAAACTGCTGTCCCTCCTGGGGGAGAGACAGCAAAGCTTCAACAGCAGCAACTGAGCTTCTGCTGAACTCAAACTCAAAGGGGCCTTTAAAAGCAAAACAAGACAGTGTGTGCCAAATTTGCAGAGCAAATTTAAAAGACTGTAAATGTAGGAAAAGTTCTTGGTGTAGATACTCACTGGATGATGGATTCTGGTGTTGCTGCTCATGAACACGAGAAAACAAATGCTCTTCCTTCCAGTTCTGGGTGTTGTGGAGCGTGGCTGGGGCCGGGGTGGGCTCTCCTGGCTCAGGCAGTGTCACTGCTCAGCTGTGCCAGGGGGTGAGCTGTTGGTGGAGGCTGTAGCAGGGCCCAGGTGGAGTTCTGGAGTTCTGTCTGCATTCCTGTACCTGTATAGTCTTAACCTGTACAAAGTGTTCTTGCAGCATGTCTGGTACCCCCCAGAAGTGCCCCCCTGTTTTAGCAGTGCAGTAACTCCTGTCCCCCCTGAGCTTCACCGTGGCACCTTTTCCAAGGGCAGGGGGGAGGGACAACCATTCCTTATTGTCCACTAGAGTCTGTCTACAGCAGAGACTGAATTGGCCTTGTAATGGCAAGAAAGACTGCAGAGCCATCTTTGCAAAAGGCAAACGGTGTTTGGAAGTCAATACTGCATTCCAGTGAGCCAAGCCATTGGTGTCCTGTGCAATCGTGGGTGTAGAATTCTGCTGTCTCCAGGATTCCAGTGTAACCATTTGTTAACTGTACTGAAGGTGTGTCCTTTATGGAGAAAGTGTTCCAAATTAAAAAAAGCTGCTGAAGTGTGTGTGTGCACGGCTCTGGTCTTTCTCCTCTGTCTCCTGCCACAGCCTCCCCCCAGGGAACCCCTGATGGAGCAAGGGTGGGAGACTATCCCAGGATAACCCCAGGGAACAGCAATCCCCCACTCCTGAGGCAGCTGCAGGAGCTACCCTCTAACACCCTGAATATAAAACACCTGAGCACATCCTCTTCCCCTGACAAAAACAGAAACCACAGCATCTGAGGAGTCATATCAAAAGTATTTTATTTCACAATTCTTTACAAAATAATATGTAAAAGGTGTATTGTTCAACATACAAATCGTAAATATACAAGGGGGAATACCAGGGCCAGGTAAAGTTCATCCAGCCCCTCGGTGCAGGGTCCTCTCCAGGACATGTCAGAAGTTCACATGGCTCCTGATGTCGTTGATCTGTTTCACCATCTCCCGGATGTGTTCTCCCCTTCAAGAAAAAATAACCCAAGTCAAAAGGCTGCACAGAGCGAGGGAGGAAGGGAAACACTTAGATGGTAAAAGCAGGGAAGGGGAGCAGTGCCTGTCATCCCAAGCTGGGTTACAGACTGCCCTTGGGATCCCGGGGCAAAAAGCACTTCCATACATCTGCTCCAAGTGCTGCTCTCAGGAGCTGCACGTCCTGTGCTTCAGCCCCTCTGCCCCAGCACAGCTTAAATGACACCTGAGACACCTGAACTGAAGGTGAGTGCCAGGGCTCAGGTTCCTCCCTCAGGAGGAGCCCAGCTTGCACTTACTCCTCTCTCAGGACAGCCTGGATGCACTTGCTCTGGTAGGCACTGAGGCTGATGCTGGGCTTGCGGGGGCTGCGCCCCTTCTCCATCTGTTTCTGTTGGTATTCCTTTTTCATTTTCACCTGGGAGTTGAGAAAAGAGAAGGTCCCAATCAGTGCTGGTGCTGCCTGCCACAGTGGAAGCTTGTTAATTACTGCTGTGTTGTACTGCAATTAATTGGTTCTTTTTGGGTTCAAATCTGTCTGCTTTCGCACTTCCCACAAAGAGAAGAAATGTCCCTGCCAGGCTGGGGAAGGGGGAGCTCTCTGAGGGCTTACAGTGTGTGCAAAGGTTCTGTCTGTATTACACCAAGGACCCAAAGCCCCTTTAGTTCATTGCTGCTGATTAACACAAGTACAGCACCACTTTGTTGACAGGACTCGTCTGTCAGCACTGAGGGAGGAGCTCAGTAACCTCCCAGCCTGGCCATTCCTCCTCTCACCTGTCTGATAGCATTGCTCAGGTGCTGCAGCTGGTCATGGATGGTCTGCAGTTCCTTCTTCATATCTTTTTCAGTGTCAGATAGAACAGGAAGCTGAGAGTGGAAACTCCGAAGGACTTTCTTCATCCTTTGAAAGCAAGAAATGTCTCTGAGTTGACTTCCCTGGTACCCAGCTCTGCTCAAACACCTGGGCCATGCTCAGGGGCTTCACCTTCCCCTTCCAGCTGGTCTCAGTGCCATTTCTGAGCATGGGGCTGGCTCAGGCTGGGCCTGCAGACAGATCACACCAAGTCCCAGCACAGGGAATTTCAGAAGCCCAGTTTTGTAACTAACCAGTGCAGCAGCTCCTGCCCACTGTTCTACCACACGTGCAAATGTTTAACATCAGGTGGTGTGAGGTGGAATAGACCCCTATGTGCACTCACCTGTTCATGATGTCTTCTTGCTTCTCTTTGGCTTCCTCATACTTGTCAGCCAAGCGCTCGGCCATTTCCCGCAAACTTTTCCTTAAGGTGAGGGAGAAACAATTCCTTAGTTCAGATCCACACACGGGACATGCCAGGGTGTGGGAAAAGGACAAGGAGGCTGAAGAAGGCAGCTGGAGGAGGGAGCAAACATGCAGGCTGGGAATGCCTTCACTTGTCACCTGTTCCACACAGGGCCTTCTCCAAACCACCACAGGTGCATCATTCCTGAGGTTTGAGTGGATACAGGAGACAGGCTCTACTCACCTCTCCTCTCGACAGTAATTCAGATCCTCCAGCTGTTTCTTTTTCTGTCCCCACAGCAGCTTCACTCTGAAGTAAACACATACAAAAAACCAAAATATCAAACCACTTGCAACCAGGTGAATCAGGATTTACACCACAGAGAAAATGCTGGGAGTGGGAAGAACTAAAGACACTGAAAAAAGGGCAGTGAGAAAAAACTCCCATTTTGTCCTAACTGTATAGTGTAAATAGCTGACTGTGATTTGAAGGAGCAGAGACTTAAGGCAATTTTCCTTTGTTAGGATT
The DNA here is from genome assembly GCF_000277835.1 of Geospiza fortis. Taxonomy (NCBI): domain Eukaryota; kingdom Metazoa; phylum Chordata; class Aves; order Passeriformes; family Thraupidae; genus Geospiza; species Geospiza fortis. The sequence goes on along the minus strand of NW_005054531.1, from coordinate 825,719 downwards.
AGTGCTGAGGTCAGACTTCCTGCCACCCACAGGCCCAGGCAGGCAGACAACACCATGAGAAAAGTATTTTATCTGTGTGTTTACCATTTTTTTTTCTTCCCCTATAAGCCACTACAGAGATCAGCTATTAAACTCACTCCTGCTTTTCCTGATAACTCAGTTTTAAGTTCTGGTATTCACTGTTAGTTTTACATTTAGTACATTTACTCATTCACCAGGATCAGACCCACAGTGCTGCTGTGTCAGAAACATGCCAGCACATTTTAATGAGAGTTTTGCATTACCTTTGCTGAATCTCCTCTTTTGCCAGGTCCTGTTTCAGTATATATTCCTCTCTGAACACCTGGGTGGCCCTGCTGAGGAGCTGAAGGCATTCTTCAGGGGGAGGAGCAGCATCTTTATCTGCAGATCTTAAGATTGAGATTTTTGCCATCTTACTAATATGTTCCTTTCAAAGGCTAAACCACTTCCAGTGTTTATGGTAAAGCTCAAGGGGTGGGGGGGGAGGGTCTGTTATGAAAGTGAGGGATTACAGTGAAATTCCTTTGACATGAGGAAATCCTAAGGTAGCTTAAGATACTCCAAACCCAATGGGCCAAGCAAGGAGAACCTCACCAGCTGAAGGCAGCCCTGCTCTGAGCAGGAGCCTGGAGCCAGGGATCCCCTCCCAGCCTGCACCATCACTGGGCTGGGTGCCACCCCCCCAGGGACACAGGCACCAGTCAGTGGCAGGAGCTGTGCCCAGCACTGCCATGCCCAAGGCCATGTGCTGTTCAATAGGAGCTGCCCAACACCCAGTGCTCCCAAGTGTTCCCCGTGCAGGTGCCCCAGGTTGTGCTCACTTGAGGTGCAGGGGGTTGGCAGAGCTGCGCTGCAGGATGCCCTGGATGTGCTTCTCAAAGGAATGCTCTGCCTCGGCCACGATGCGCAGCGGGGACACGGCCAGCTCCTTGTCCTCCCTGGTGCACAGCAGGGGAGGGGAGGCAGGGTGGACAGTGCTCCTACACACAGCAGCACAAGAGAACACAGTCAATCACACCACTCACACTGAAACAGGCCAGAGCTTCTTCACTGGAACCCCTGCACTGTGGAGTTCCTGTGTCACTGCAGCTGTTTCAGTGATGTGGTAAATCCAGCCCTAGCAGGGCAGGTAAAGCTCACATCCCCACACCTCTTTGGTTATGGCTCAGACTAGCAAGGATCATAAATAGCCTTTGGTTTAAGGAGAAGAAAGTTCCAGAACAAGGCAGGCAGGCACTGGAACAGCAGCATGACTTTCTCCACAAAGCACCCTGCCTGGTCACTGTCCACCTGTGTGGAAACAGTGAAATAAATAAAAGGTCTCCAGGAGAACCTGATGTTAACACTGGCTCTGCTGATGGTACCTGCCCTAACTTAAACAGTATCCTGCAGAAAATAAGTTGAAAATAGTGCCACCCCCTCAAGGTGTTCACTTCATTGTGCAAATGCACATTAACACCACTCTGTATCTTTGCCACCACCTCCAAAGAAAGTAACTGGAAGCACAAACAAAAATCCTACTTCTGTTTTTCCTCTTTCAGGCACACAACTCAGCAGCCCATTAAGAACATCAACACTACTGGAAAACCCCAACAATACCATCAAGAACATTTTTTTGTCCTAATACTCACTAAAAGTGACCTGATTAATTATATCCCCTACAAACACCTCATCAGCAGTAGGTAACTGCTACAGTAACACTTCAGTGCTCAACCAGGGAGTGTTCAGAAAACAAAACTTCATGGAGTGTCCTAAGAGCTGCAGAAGCCTGGGGTGAAACAATCAAAGAGTAATTGAAGAATAGGAATATCCTTTTTTGGTCCTTCCCATGCAGTCATGGACTTCAACTGAGAACCACATACAAGAGAGGCCTTGTAATGCACTCATAGCTGTTGGTGATGCAAATCATGGTGGGCCCCAGGACATCAGAAACGATCCAAAATCCTCTAATTGGAGCAGGCTGCCTGAAGGGAAGAACACAAAAATTACCCAGTCAGGAAAGTTCTTTTTTCCTGAAGTTGTACATGTTCACTCTTTTGGAAATGCTCCAAGGTCAGAAAAATGGCAGTGAAAATTTCTGCTGGTCTGACAGGTGATTTTCAGATAGAAACATGAGAATTTAAGCTACTGCCCTGACTGTGCAGTAAGAATCCTGATACACAAATTGCTCAGTTGTATTTTTTGAAAACTACTGAGCTTACTTAAATGGCAAGAATGCAGCAAAAGATGACAAATCATAAATATTTTCCATAGCAAGTCCCCAACTTGAAAGCAATTGAGAAAGAGTTTGTTTTTTTACCTGCATGGCAGTGGTTTTGTACAAAGAATATGTTCAACAAAGCACTTCTGTTCTGCTCCCAGCTCTTGTAAACTGTCTTTGTCTTCCTCATCTACAAGGAGACATGTCAGGATGCATCAGATCCACTTTGCAGGGTGAGGGATTCAGTAGTACCTGCATCCACCAGCCTGTTACTGGCAGATGTTCATCTGTTCCCCACTTCCCTCACTCACCTGAACCAAGGAATTTGTGCAGTTTATTGATCCATGTCAAGCCCACACTGTGGACACCAGCTTCATGTGTGCAGTGGTATCTAGAGGGACATTTGGGATCTGAAATTGAAGCAGAAAATGTAAGAGGTGGCACTGAACTGAGAAAACCTCACCCTTCACACCTGCACTGCTGATCCTGTGTATCAACTTAGTGTCCAGTCAGCTTTAACATCTTAATGCAAGCACCAGAAACAGAGATACATGTGTTAGAGTCTGACATACTGATGAGTTGTTTTGAACCCTTCCTATCACACCACATCTGCATCACTCAGATAGGTTTCCAATGGCAGATTATTAACACTAGCAGACCAGCATTCTGACAAGCTGCTTGCTCCCAAAGACCCAAACATTTTGTCCTGCCCCCAATTCCATGGGATAAGCAGGTCCTTCCCTCAGGATCACTCTCTCCACAGCACTCCTTCACACTCACAGGCCAGCAAAGATGCAGAAACTTCTGCTTTATAACTCTCAGATGACAGGATTTAGTACTGACCATGTGTGATCTACACTGGAGCCCCTCCAAGGCTTGCTCTTTCCACAGCTTTATTGAGGGCATCAGGCAAATCCTTACTCTGATCCCCATTTGTCTGACACTGAGGAGAATGTGCAAATAACTGGATCCTAACTGTGTGCAATAAAAAGCCATGAGCTGAACAACAGCCCTACCTCGGTGCAGCTTGATTGGGCAAGAGAAGTCAGACTCCAAAGGATCTTCCTCGTCTCCTGTTGCCAGTTTCAGTGCAAGTTCCAGCTCAACACATTCAAACACGTACAGGGAAGGAATTAGATCGGATCTTGGGTCCCAGGACTTCTCTGACTGTAAAGAGCATTGAATTCTTCTGTCAGACATCATTTGAATAGGAATGCCAACATCAACAGCATCAAGAAAGAGTTACAAGTTTTAATTGTCAAGGAAGGTAGTTCAAGTTTACTTTCAAAAAAATTAAACCCAGGGTTTCTCAGAAAATCCTCCTTAAATTAGATTCTAGTAAATTTGATCAAAAACTGATCTACTGTCAGGGTACACAGGACTGAGATTTAAAATAAAAGTGTCAGGGAGCCACAGGAACTGGATGAAACAGGAGAAAGACTCTACCTCATTCCAAAAGAATGCAGCTTTGGCACTTGGCACACATTTCCTTGCAGCAAGAACTTGGATTAAAGAAACAAAAATACCTACAGAAAAAAAACCAAACCAAGAGAAGGTACCTGCTCATCATCCTCCTCTCCATCCAGCACCACGCAGTGGTAGAGCATCCCCGACTCGGTGGCAATGACCAGGATGTTGGGCACGCAGGGCAGGCACAGCACGGCGCAGGCGTCGTAGCCGTAGTTGTCCTCGGCCGCCGGGTGCATGGGCAGGGGCCCCAGCAGCTTCCCCGGGCTGCCCGTGCTGCAAGGAACCGGTTTGGTCTCAGCCCACGGCTGCAAGGGCTTCCCACGGCTGCCAGACAATGGCTGGGAACTCTGAGTCCCACTGCACTGCTGCAGATTGCAAGTCTGACCTGCAGCTCCTTGCTGGAGAGCTCAGAGGGGAAATCAGAGCTCATTTTATTGTATTTTATGCTTTGAAAGCAACCAAAGCTACACTGCAAAAATTCACGAGGAAATGTTTTCATATAAGAACACAAAATACTCATGGAAGGCTCAAGTTAATAATTACTCAACTGGTTCTTGCATTTCACATGCAGCATTACGTGTTGTGGCATTTCTTTGGGCAGAACTTTAGATGGATTAAAGCCACCTCACTGCCTGCAGACAGATCTCCTCACAGTACCACACTCTTTAATATTCAGCTACACAAGATCTAACTTATAAGTCTTGCACCATCTTCTCAGTTTTCTAAAGTAATTCCTTCTTGTATGTTTATATTCTTGAATAATCATCCTGACTTTTCATTGCAGAACATGCCTGTGAACCCGCTACGCTCTTCAAATATTTCTTTTCCTAGGATGTCCCTGGCTCAATGAGCCTCATCCAAAGCTGAGGATGTCTGTGCCACCAAATACACTGAACAGCCTTAGACCCACTGATCTTTTACAGTCCTGTGTCTTCATATCACATTGCTGGTGGTAAATAATGCATAGCACATTCTGAGCAGTGGAAGCTTCACCCACAATGTTTGGATGAGAAAGGATGACACACTGGTTTTGGATTCCAGTCTGTCAGCACTGCCACAGAGACAGAACAGGCTGCAATACAAGAAAACTCAGCCCAGCATTCCTCACAGAGTCCCAGCCAAGCTGAGAGGTGACTCCCCCACCCCAGCACTGTACACCCAAGCACCCGATGAGCCCTGAGGGTCAGAGCCTACCTCTGGAGCAGGCTGACGTAGGTGAGGAAGGTCTCTCCATTCTCATAGAGGATGTACAGGGGGTAGCCCAGCACCTCCTCGCTGCCGCGCTGGCCCAGGACGTGTTTTGGCACCGGCACCTGCGGCCCGAAGTCGAAGGCCACGGCCGTCTCGCCCAGGGACGCTGTGTAGGCTCTCCTGGGATAGGGCACAACCAGCTGGGCTCAGCAAGCACTGAGAGCACAGAGTGTAACCTGCTCCTGAGGGGTGTGCTGCCAAATCCCTGCCCAACCCCATCCCATCCAGCAGTGCCAGCTACAAAAGGGTGTAACGGACACCCCTGACATGGCACATGGGTTCTGCAGTGCCCCCACAGCTCCAGAGACACAGGAGGGGTTCTGGTACTTCCTGTGAGGGACACCGCTCTGTGTGCAAGAGTTCTGTTTCCAACCAGGCCAAGAGGGAAATAAAAAGATAATCTACTTTCTACATTCCTCACTCAAAATCCCCTTCTTAACCCCATCTTAAAGTCAATGCGTGGTTTTCAAGTTGCTACTCTGACAAACACTTGACTGTACAGTTTGTCACCACTTTGCTTTAGAAGGGTGGGGGAGAGGAGAGGGAGAGGAAAGAAAAGAAGAGAAAGAAAGAAGGAGAAAGAAGAAGGAAGGAAGGAGAAGGAAGGAAGGAGAAGGAAGGAAGGAGAAAGAGAAAGAAGGCAAAGAAGGGAAAGAAGGCAAAGAAAGTGAAGGGATGGGAAAGCATAGGTACTCTGCTATGAATTAGTGCTAGCACTAGAATTCATATGAGATTTTCAGGCAAATTTATCACTTGTTCATTATAAAGACAACTGAGAATACTGAATATTCTGCAAAAGCATTTCAAAATACAAGAAGTCACACCAACCCTGTTTTGATGGTAAGAGTCTCCTCCTCGGTGTCTGAAAGCACAATCACTTTGATGGGTGTGTGAGGCACCTTCAGACTGTAGAACCTGAGGGAAAGAACAGCAGCCATGGTCACTCTGTTGGCAGTGCTGCACATTCCCTGCTGGCACAGGAACATCAGCCACTCTCACTCTGAAATTCCCCCCACGCTACTTTTTTATTGCTAACTCTGGTAAAAATGGCAGGATGCAAATACCCAGTGACAAATTAAGGCTGGACCTGACAAAAAAACCACACTTCAGATAATCAGCCACAAATGGGGCTTACCTGATGGTGTTATCTGATGTCAGGAGCACAATGTGGGGCTCCATGGTGTCACAGGGGTACCAGGCTGCATGCTTTAGGGTCAGGGAGGTTGAGCTGGTGAAGAACCGCTCCGCAATAGGAATGGTGCTGGAACACAGAGCAGAGACTTGCACTGGGACCAGAAACACACAAGCTACTTCTAAAGGAAAATGGGGGCAAGAAGAGCTAGAGACACAATGAAAAGGTTTCAGAGTCTTTATCTGTACTACTCTGAAAGTTGGAAAGCAGCTTTAAATTGAAGCCCTCTGTTATCTCCCCCCAAACATCTGCTTCATTGCCTCAGCAATTGCAACAAGCTTAGAAGGTCATTTATTTGGGTTACTTTACAAGCAGCAAGTACTTGAGCCAAAATAATTTCATTCATGACTGCCCCACAACCCAGATACAACCTGTACCTTCCACCAGGGCCTTCTGTATCTGCCTAACCCCCAAGAAAGGGAGGCTGTGGAGGAAGAGTGGCAGGGCAAGGGTGTCATTATTCACCTGAGGTCTCACCCACCTGCAGTTCACCGTGGATTTCCCACCTTCAAACTCGGAATTCTTGCCCCAGCGTTTGGGCAGCTCCAGCACCATGAGCCCCTTGGTACCAACGAGCGCCACATGGTGCTGGGCAGGGCTCAGCAGCGTCTGGTGCACGTCGAAAAGGGGCGGGTTTATGCACAGAAGAGTCTGAAAACAGAAATGTTACAGGGAAGCACAAGCCCTTCAAAGCACCTGCAGAAGTACAGCTCATCTTTATTTTGGATGGTGATTTACACGGCACGGAATGAGGCACAAAGCAGTGGGTTCCTTGGGGAAAGACACCCCAGGGCGGGCTGAGGGATGATGATGTTCCTTCAAGGAACAGAGGAATAATAATGCTCCCTCAAGGAACAGACCCCCTCAGCTCCGTGCCCACCATGGCACTCCACCCCTCACAGCTCGCATCCCCCCACATCCTCTCTGTCCCGTTTTTAACACTCTCCACACATCCCCCACATCCCCTCACGGTCCGCCCAGCCCCTCACACCCCCTCCCCTCCTCATGGCCCCTCACACCCAGC